>NC_069728.1:3694985-3996235 GCF_027358585.1 Pangasianodon hypophthalmus | reverse complement strand
CAGTTTCCAGTTTGCACACACTTGATTTAAAAGGCTAAGGTTTCGCTGCCATTTTTCCACAGTCTGACATTTGCGTAAATCCTTAGTGACCCATTATTATCTTTTCCTGCTAAAATGAAGCTCTTCCCTCCCAAAAAGACATTCCTTCACAAACATTTATAAGATTTATCACCTCTGAACTGAAGACAGAGTGAGCATAAAGGGTAAGAAAGAATGTGATGCAGCGAAAACTACAGATTAAAAATCTGAGAGGAAAAGAAGCTCCCCTTCCAACACGCTGCTGGCCAGTGAGGATGGGAAATGGCGCTGCAGCAGCACTGTAGTTGTGGGAAGGTAAAACCACATGACAGTTCAGTAGAATGGGCTGTCAGCCTCAGGCTTTATGCTTTTAAGAGCAGTGCTGCTGTCTGAGCTACACACATCAGAGAGTGTGTGTGTGTGTGTGTGTGTGTTGAGGGATAAAGCTGCACTAGGTACACAAAACCAACCTTCATTTCTGTGAAACACTCCACACAAGCCTAAAGCTATGACAAGCCCAAATGCATCAGCATTGTTTGTAGCTGCACAACATAACAGAATCCATTCGGGCTAAAAGTGATACAACAGCAAAATAACACACTTAAAAAAAACAACAGGAGGTCTTGCTTGATGATGTGGATCACATATTCCTGGACTTGTGATTGGCTAATACTGGGCTCCTCCAAGCAGCTCATTGGCTGCTGTAGGAGAGATCTGGACAAGTCCAGACATGTTCTTGTTCAGACTCTGACTCTCATCCTTGTTCTCTCCATCTGTGTATCCTACAGTCCGTAACTTCGACCGCTCATCTGTGAGGAGTCGCTCATTCCGGCGTCTGAACAGGGCGTTCAGCGTGCTCAGGAGGACCAAGAGCGGCACAGCAGTAGTCCACGACAACACAGAGGAAAGAGATAACCTCAGAAATGCCAACGTACCACAAGAGGGTGAGTGTGTGTGTGTGTGTGTGTGTGCGTGTGCAAGTGTGTCCGAGAGTGTGTCGGTGGGTGACAGCCTGGGTCGAGGGCCCTGAGCACAGCTACAGCATATGTTCCTTTAATAATGCAGATGGGGCTGACAGAAGGCTGATCTGAAACAGGGACAGAGACAGAGAGAGTCAAAAGACAAGATGCAGGCAGGAAAGGAGACGGACAGAGGAGAGGAAACAGGAGAAGAGATGGTGATACCAAGGTAGAGGATGACTCTGTGTGTGTGGATCATCTTCATATTGATTAAATAGAGGAAATGAAATTGATAGATGAAGGCAAAGTGGACAAAGAATGATTTGGTGAAGTCGGACTGTTTGCCTCTGTGTGTGTCGGGAGAGGGTTATGGCTTTGTTTGCATATCTTGGCACCAAATTTCCCGACAAGAATAGGAATATCTGTCAGTTTTGACTTTATGGGTACATTTGTCTTGTTCCCATGGAGAAAACTGCTTGCAATTAAAAATAAATAAACAAACAAACAAACAAATAAAAGACAAATTAAAGAAAGATTTGTTTTGGTTACTAAGGTTAAGGTTAGGGTTAGATTTAGATGTAGGCACAGCATTAATTAGCTGCATTAATAATTATGGAAGGTCCTTACAAGGATAGTGAGACAAGTGTGTGTGTGGGTGTGTGTGTGTGTGTGTGTGTGTGTGTGTGTTACGTAAAGCCCCAGGTGGTGGCTGAAGTAATGAGTTTTGCCTTTTCCCTCCCTGGTGTTGAAGGGGAAATTGACTATGAAAGAAAAAATGCAGGGGGAAGACAACAAGCATGAAGAAAGAAGAGGAAAGAAGAAAGCAATAGGCATTTGCACAAGAAAGATAAACAAAATGAAAAATATAAGAAAAAGAAAAGAATACAAAATGTGTTTCGACAGCACTTGGTGGTTGTGAATGTCTGCCGCTGTTATTCTGCACTTTATCATGTTTTAGTTTCGCACTTTAACACTGATGATCTACTCTATCTATCTATCTATCTATCTATCTGCAAAAAGAGATAAACAGATAAACACCACATGGTGGAAAACAAACTGCTTCACATCTGATTCCAATTCATGATAAGAAGTCAACCAAAAAAACCCACAAAATTAGATAGATAGATAGATAGATGTGGTGTTTATCTGTTTATCTCTTTTTGCATGTCTCTTACGAAAGAGACAATAAATATATAATTATTTTTAATATTTATATATAATATTTTATATAATAATATATATTTTTATCATTTTTTTACACATCCATGGGCTGGAAACTGCAACTTTGCAATATTGTAACTTTCAAATTGCAAGTAATGAAGTTGAGAGTTTAGTCAACCTGCCGTACAGAGATGTGATTGAATTCTTGGTTTCAATTAAAAGCTTGGGTGACAAATGAGAATTAGCTTCCTTTCCACATTAAAATTAAAGAGGATGCTTGGCTGCATATGCGATCGAGTTTAGTTTCACTGTGCACCTGTTCTAAACTCGTTCCATTTATAATCGCTCATTTCAGTGTTAAGCCCTCTGTCATTCCCTCTCTCTCTCTTACCTCTAGCCAGCACATCTGCATGGAAAACATAGTGTAAGCCACTTTTAGTGAGCTCCTAAAGTTATGAACCAGTTCGACTGGTCACTTGAATCCATACTGTAATAACTCAAAAACAAGTAGGCCTCTAAATTAAGTCAACTTGCACCTAATGTGTTCTGTTAGTGGACATTTCAGGAACAGAAAGCTCGAAATCTCTAATAAATAGACAAAGTGTTACTGTACATGTTTGACTAATATTCATGAAATAAGGTCAGTGGAATTTAATTTACAGTTAAAGTGCTTTCTGGCTTCAAAACCTTTTGAGAAACCCTGGTATAAATGACTTTCCATCCAATCCACACTGCTTAGCAAGTGAAAATATCTTGAATATGGTCAACTCTATCTAGCATTTCCTGTTATAAGATTATAATAAACCAAATATAAATGTATTAAACCTATTTCTTGACATTTTTACTAACTAGGAAAATTATCTGCCAATAGAACACTACTATTTCAACCTTCAAAGTAGTAAAACATGTCTAGAAATAAGTTTAATAATGTTATATTTGGTTTCTTGTAATCGTATAATAGGATATACTAGATAAATTTGATTATTTTAACTAGCTAAGATGCCATTTCTTTGCAGGGAAGAACAGAACAACGGCATGTTTTTTTTTTTTTTTTTTTTTTTTAATTATTTTATTTTATTTAACGTGAACAATTAGGTCAATGTATCATGGGATGTGGGACAATTAAATTTCAGCCAACTGTTATAACCCGGTTCCCTGTGAACAAACATGGCATATATATGTGTTTATGCTGGTTCTCCATATTGGTGTAATGAATTGAAAGACTGCACAATTACAACACTGAAGATTATTACTTTATATAAATTTCACTGCATATTGGATGAGGAAGTGTGTCATTTGGATAGATTATTATTATTATTATTATTATTATTATTATTATTATTCATTCAAGTCAATGACATGGGCCATAATATAACAGCAAGATGATTGGGTTATGTTTTGATTAGTCTACAGTCACACATCACACAGAGTCAGTGTGGACTGAAACACTGGAATGCATATCTGTTCTGTGATGTTAACTAAAAAACTCATCAGAAATGCTTTAATGGTAAACTAGCATTTGGTCTTTAGTCTTTCTTCACTTATTCCTGTTAATATAAACCCCAAACGCATTAACTTTCTATCTCTCTCTGCAGTTTTTGCTCTGCCTCAGCTCCATCATCTCATTCCCGATGGTGAGGTCACCACAGTTAAGATCACGCGCTCTGATCCCTGTGAGCCGTTGGCCATCAGCATCGTGGGGGGAAATGAGACCCCTCTTGTGCGCATCCTTATCCAGGACATCTACAGAGAAGGAGTCATTGCCCGCGATGGAAGACTGCTGCCTGGAGACATGATCCTCAAGGTGTGTGTATATGTGTCTGTGTGTGAGAGAGAGAGCAAGAAATAGAGAGAAAATGTAAAAGAGCTGAGGAGGTGGGTGGGTGGTCTAGAATTACATCATTGTACAGTAGGTGTGAATACTAGGTTGGCATGTGTACGTGTTGTATGGCGTCATGTGCTTCACCATCTGTTTGGCAAAGGGGTTGGCAATATGGCATGAGAGAAAAAGCTTTCAGTTTGTGTTTACATCTTTTCCTCAGTTGACTTGAGCGTTCTGCAGCGGCTTTATTCAATACTTTCCCACAATACTTAGCAAAAGAAAATTTCATACAATGTCCCTGTCTATTTCTTGCAATCTATATCTCCTTCTATTTCTATTTCTGCTTCTATCTCTCACTTTCCCTGTCTATAAATCTCCCCCAACAGGTGAACGGTATCGACATCACCAACGTCCCGCACTGCTACGCCCTTGCAGCTCTGAAGCGTCCCTGCATGCTGCTCAGGCTGACCGTGCTGCGTGAACAGCGCCATCGTTACCGCGCGCATCATCACCACCACCACCATCACGTGCCTCAGCCGGGCGAGCTGTTGTACCCGGGCTCCGGTGGCAGCGTGAGGGACGACAGTCTGCACGTGGTGCTGCTGAAGGGTGCGCCAGACGAGCAGCTGGGCATCAAGCTTGTGCGCCGACCCGATGAGCACGGCGTCTTCATCTTCCACCTGCTAGAAGGAGGTCTGGCGGCACGGGACGGGCGTCTGCGTATCGACGACCGTGTGCTTGCTATCAATGGACACGACCTGCGTTATGGTGCTCCTGAGCATGCTGCACTGCTCATACAGGTGGGCATGACATATATCAGACATATACCCTGTATAGAGGAAATATAATCTTATTCTTATCTTTGCCTTGTTGCAAAAAGACTATTTCTTTCTTTATGGATCTATGGGCAGATTTCCCCAAACCACAGCTGTTTTTTTTCCCATGGGATTTGTTTCTTTCACTGATTGTTGTGCATTAGATGCCTTCTTATGTGCCAGATAATGCGGGTATGATTGCAGTTCCTCCAGGGTGAAGTTTGTGTGCGTTGGGGATCATTACACAGTCCATAACACATGCAAGGTTTAGGGTTTATGTGTGTTTTGTGTGTGTCTGGTGTCCCGAGAGTTAGCTGCTCACAGCAAACATTTTCAAACGAACAAGTCAGAAATTACGCTTTCATTTAAAAGTCATTGAAGGATCAAAATTCTCTCCGTGGACCTTAAAATAAAATATTTGTGTTCAACAGAAATGTACAGCTAGACTTTAGAATTAATAGAGGTGTTTTGCAATAAAAAAAAGCCAAAAGGGCAAAAAGAGAGAGAGAGAGAGAGAGAGAGAGAGAGAGAACAATGGGCTATACATCTGAGTGCTTATTACACCTTCTGTGACCCTCTAAAAATACGTTAGATATGCAACAACATCCACATCCATTACTTATAGCACCTATAAGCATCTCCATATATCTCCATCATATCCATATATCCATTTTGTGTTATGTGCCCACACACTCATACACTCTAACTCTCTCATGACTAAAACGCTGTAGGTCTTTTTTGTAGACAATCCAAGTCTTGGAGATGATCTTTCATGAGAAGCAATATTGAGAATTTTGAGTTTAAATAAATATATACAAATGAAAAACTGCTAGGTTAAATGAAGACCATGTCTGTGATTGTAAGGCCAATCTTAAGCCAATGTTCCACAGTGTTAGATTAACCTTAACACAGTGTTTATCAACACGAGGCCAATTTTAACCATTTCAGCATTACGTCAATGCTAATCCAATGTTCCTCAGTGTTCAGTCAACTTTTACTCAGTGTTTCTCAGCATTTGCCAGAATTAATCCAATGTCTCCTACCATTAGCCTAAGGTTAACCCAATATTAACCCAATATTGCTTGGCATTAGGCCAAAGTTAACATATGTTAACCTAATGTTCTTCAGCATTAGGTCAACATTAACCCAATGTTTCTCACTTTGTTGCACTTGTGATTAGCTACAGCCGAATCACAGCCGTGCCAATATTCAGTATAACATTTTATATATATATATATATATATATATATATATATATATATATATATACACATGTATATATAAATATATATATATATACAGAGAGAGAGAGAGAGAGAATAAAAGAGTAAAGGCAAGGTGGGAAACACTGGGTTAATGTTGACCAGTCAACAGTCACAACAATATTGTTCTATATGACAGTTTTATAAATAAGAAATTAATATTGAGTACCTGACATTTCAGGCATAATATTAAGATTCAACTTTTTATTGTCACTGTGTGGAGTATGAGTACAGAGCCAATGAAATGCAGTTTTTTTGCCTATCTCAGCTTGCTAGGAAGCTGGGGTCAGAGTGCAGGGTCAGCCATGATATGGTGCCCCTGGAGCAGATATGGTTAAGGGCCTTGCTCAAGGGCCCAACAGCAGCAGCAGCTTGACAGTGCTGGGGCTTGAATCCCTGACCTTCCAATCAGTAACCCAGAGTCTGAACTGTTCAGCCACCACAGCCCCAAATATAGCCAAATATCATCAGCTAGCTGACAATGATTTTTACATTCCCATTGAAGGTGCATCCGGTGAAATTGGCTTCCCTTCTTCGTTTTCATCTTCATCTGACGAGATTTCATATTTCAAGTCAGAAGGTTTATTCGTGAAAAAGGTATCATTTGCCATGTCCACTGATGATGTCGCTAACCCTACTGTAGTAACGGTGGGACTGTTGCTAGAAGTGGAATTTTACGTAGAGAACACAGACGAGCGGAGTTATACAAACAGGGAAACGTCCCGGTGCGGTTATACTATATATGAGCACTCTGAGGAACGCTGGAACACTCTTCTCCCAGGAACGCTGCTTGTCCAATCAGATTAGTGAACCAGAAGTAACTGTTCAATAATGATTTCTAATTATCACCCAGAAGAGCATGGGTTACCTTTTGAGTCTGGCTCCTCTCAAGGTTTGTTCCACATGTCATCTCAGCAAGCCAGAGGTACCTTAACCACTGGCACCTCTAGCTTGCTCATTAGGGATCTAAATCTACATCTGGATTTCTGGAAAGTTGAATTGAACTGAAAGTTTCTCTGCTTTAAACCAATGTTAACTCTACATATATACATCACCACAGTGTTCCTGAACATTACTTAATGTTCCTCAGGATAATATTAAATTTAAGCCCAGCAGCAGGCCAACATTAGGTCATATTTCAGCCTTTTACACCAACCTTGTTTTGGCGTTTAATATAATCAGACTATAGTGACACATAGTCAGTTATTGTGCCATGAATCTTTCCTCAACATGCCCCACTTTTCTTCTGAGGCTTTCAGACGCACTGCTGACTGTAAATGCTGATACTGCTTGCTAAAATTGAAGAGAAAGTTGTTTGCGTTTGCGTGGCTACACTGTGTAGGTCTGTGCAATGTTCTGAACAAGTCAGTAACGCTGTGTGTTACGTGTTGTAGGCAAGTGTGGAGCGAGTGCACTTCATCGTGTCGAGGCAGACTCACGTACCTGCCCCGGATATACTACAGGAGGCGCCATGGAACATGGAGGGACCCCCACCCTACTCTGCTGTGGACGCTGAGCAATCACTGGTGGTGAGATTCCCTACACACACACACACACACACACACACACACACACACACACACACACACTGTACTACATACATTGTCTTGCCTGCTACTCATCTTTACACACACACAACTTCATGATTGATGTTTCTGTAAGATAGAAGAAAAACCTAGCTACAGCAGAGCGGGTTTTCTGCTCTAATTGGGATGTTCCACCTATCATTATCCGAGAAAACGAGTTCCCTCGTCCTAATAAAGCTCAAATTCACAGCTTTCCACTTGCTCTTTGTTATTCTATCACACTCTCACTTTCCCCACACACACTCGCATTCCTCTCACCTCTCTTTAACACTTCTAATTCTCTCTGTTTGTCTGAAGTGGGAAGATTTTTTTCCTTCTTTTTCACTCACAACAGCTTCAGCCACAGACAAACCCAACGCAGTAAGAGCAGATCTGAGTCACTTGACCCATGCTTTCAGACTAAACATAGGTGACTTTTTATTAAATGTCTTTATTAAGTTAGCACTTAGCTGCTGGGTTTGTTTCTTTTGGCTGTGCTCCAAGGCTGTACTTTGGCAGCGGTCACTGATACCACAGGCCCCAGGAGAAATAGCTAGCTCATTCATAACTAGCTTAAACACACACACACACACACACACACACACACACTCTCTCTCTCTCACACACACACATCTCCTTGGTGTGACTGTGTTATACATAAGTCATAAGGTGTCTGAGATTTGTATACTTAGCAGATTAGTCATATACATGTCATACACTATATCATTGTCACTCATATACATTTGTGCCGCAACACACACTCACACACTGACTCTGTGGTGTCCTCTCTGCTAGGACTCGTGCCAAAAGCTGGGGTGTTACGAGAAGACAGTGACTCTGGTTAAAGAGTCTAACGAGTCGCTGGGCATGACTGTGGCAGGAGGAATGAACAGCCGCGGCTGGGACCTGCCTGTCTACGTCACCAACATTGATCCCAACGGTGTGGTGGCCCGTGAAGGCTCCATCTGCAAAGGTGTGTGTCTATAGTAGTGTTTACAATTTAGCTACAGGGTGCACACTCTGCACATGATACATACCAACTTCAACATTTAAGATGGATAAATTAAAGGAAAACTCCACCATGAATTTCAATAAATATGTTTAGATTGAAATATATGTTATGTGATGTGCTTAATGATTCTGGTGCTAATTTGTCGGTTGGTGCTTCCATTATATTTGGTGTATTTCCATTATTTCTGTGAGAACTTAGAAGCCAGGTTTCACTGTTACCTCCTAAAATGTTTACTTAGTCACCATTTTCCAATGTTCAGTGTCATATTAATGAGAAATCCAATGTATACGTAGAGGACACAGCAAACACTGGACCCAAAGATCCAGTTATGTGATGCAATTACCCTGAGTTAAGGCAGAGACTCACCTCGACTAGTTTTTATTTATTTATTTATTTATTTTTATCTATGAGATGATGAGTATGATGATGCCGACGGCAGTATCAGCATGAAATTTGAAACTTTAGGACTTTAACTGTATGAGCAGAGTGTACAGTTGAGGAGGTGAGAGAACTGGACAGACTAGAGGACTAAAGTGCCGCTGCATTGCTCTCTTTATTAGAAATGAAGCAAAGCAGGTAGTCATTGTGGATAAAAGTAGGAAAAAAAGTGAACACAGAATTTCATTACAAAATACACTACCTGGCCAAAAAAAAAAAAGTCGCACACTAATATTTTGTTGCACTGCATTTAGCTTTGATTACGACACGCATTCGTCCTGGCATTGTTTCAACAACCTTCTGCAACTTCACAACATTTATTTCCATCCAGATTTTCTCTAATTTTTGGCTGAGATCTTCCATTGAGTACAGGAGAGTCTAACCACTCTTTAAGTCTTCTCCAGCACATCCCAAAGACTTTCAATGGGGTTAAGGTCATGACTCTGTGGTGGCCAGTTCATGTGTGAAAATGATTCCTCATGCTCCCTGAACGACTCTTTCACAAGTTAAGCCTGATGAATCTTAGCATTTTCATCCTGGAATATGCCTGTGCCGTCAGGGAAGAAAAAGTCCGTTGACGGGATAACCTGGTCATTCAGTGCATTCAGGTGCTCAGCTGACTTCATTTTATTGCCACACAATGAGGCTGAGCCTCGACCTGACCAGCTGATGCAACCCCAGATCATAACACTGCCTCCAGAGGCTTGTACAGTAGGCACTATGCATGACGGGTGAATCACTTCATGCATTTCCCTTCTTACCCTGACACACCCATTGCTCTGGAATAGGATCAATCTGATTTTATCAGACCACATGACCTTTTTCCATTGCTCCACTGTCCAGTCTTTATGCTCCCTAGCAAATTGAAGTCATTTTTTCCAATTAGCCTCACTAACAAATGGCTTTCTTGTGGCCACACAGCTGTTTAGTCCCAATCCTGTAAGTTCTCATCACATTGTGCGTGTGGAAATGCTCTTACTTTCACTATTAAACATAGCCGTGAGATCACCAAGCGTTTTAAAGATCTCCGATCACGATCATTCAAGATTTTTTTCCGACTGCGTTCCTTCTGTAAAGTTGACGGCTCACCACTATCCTTCCAGGCTTTAATAATGCACTGGACATTTCATAACCCAGTTCCAGTGATTTCAGCAATCTCCTTAGTTGTTTTCTTTGCTTGATGCAGGCCAACAATTTTCCCCTTCAGTAACATCTTTTCCACGACCATAGGATACATAATCTGCCATGGTTGTTTAAGAAATGAGAAGCTACACACTGCATCAGTTAGGGTTAAAAGAACTGTTGCCAGCTGAAACATATTAATCACTGCAGTAATGATCTAATCATAGGCTCTTAAGTATTTGCTTATTTAAACCCAAACAGTGACCTTTTTTTGGCCAGACAGTGTAAATCTTGGATCTAAAGATCACTTTTATGTCTTATATAAAGATTAATAAACAAGTCATTCAGGGTGGCGTTTTCTTTTAAGTACAAGCTACTACTCTTTACATGTAAAGTCCCTTCGTAACGCAGGGTACCAAGAGTACTGACCAGGACTATCCATTACCGCCATTATGGACAGATCTAGTAATGGAGTGTACCATTTGTTAGTCAACGCATTCATCACAGAAGAGTCAACTGCCATTTTGAAACAAAGAAAACAATAGATTTGCACTAGAGAATTGCTACTGGAGTGTACAACATATCCTACGATAATGATGATGATTTTTGGATTAGTAACTGAACCGTGTTGTAACACACCGTCTGGTGGAAGAGTGCTATAAATCTATTTGATTTTCTCTTTCAACACCTTCCTTCTCTTCTTTCAAAATTATTCCTTCTATTTTTTATGTCCCACGATCTTCGAGAAGCACTTTGGGCTGCACCATAACTTCAGTTAAATCTGATTTGTATAGCATTTTTAACAGTAGACATCATCACACAGCAGCTTTGATCAGCAAGCCAGAGGTGATAGTGGTGAGGAAAATCTCTCTGAGACGACATGAAGAAGAAACATTGAGAGGAACTAGACTTAAAAGGGAACCTCTTCTGGGTGACACTGGATAGTGAGATTATAAATCATTGGAATTTACAGATGTAGAAGAATAAAAACAAACAGTAGTAAGTGTGTTGAAAGGATGTTCAGTATGACTATATTGTGAATAAGAGTCATGGGATGAGCACAGGACAGTCTTTATGATTACATCATTACAGATTGTATTGTGAAATTTAGACCTGACTGGCATTTTTTTATGGAATGGGCACAAGGGCCATTTGTAAAAGCTGACAAAAATATTTGAATCTGAATTTCATATATTTGAATTATATACACATCATGTTAAATATATATTTTTATTTTATAAATGTATTTTTTTACCTTTTTTTTTTTAGGGCTAAGATTTCAGATTTTAAAATCCCTAAATACAAATCCCAAACTTCACAGTAGGAAAGTAAAAGCTTTCACTGGGAAAAAAAAACTTTGAAAATTGAATTTACTTAATTCAAATGTGTACATTCGTTCCACATGATTGAATTGAGTTGCATTAACACAATCTGTTCATGATTTGATCATGTATTTTCAAATATAGTTCCCATCAGTGACAACATCTTAGATTACACAAATTGTTTTACATTAATACTATGTAAATTGTAAATAAAAAAAATCTATCTCAAAAAAATAACAAAAACTAGTTTAAAAAAGTTGAAATGTCTGTCACAAAAATATTTTTGTCATTTCAATTGGGAATTTGTGTAGACAGTATGTAGAGATAAACCATTGAGAATGACAAACGGTCTAGAGAGTGAGAGAAATCAGGATAATGATTTATGTTAAATTACAGTAATGGTCTCGGGAGGCGATTTACAGCTTATAATTTCCTATAAATAGCCTTAAATCGACGGTACATAAGTGTGCACACTATGCATGACCTGGAAGGTCCACACACTTGCATCCTGCCTCTAACACTCACCACATGTTACACGTTTATTTGCTTTTGCAGCTTAGTAGCTAACATTTAAATTGGCCACACCCATCACCCATTTTTCCATAATAACGAAAATGAAAAAAAAAAAAAGCACTTCTATTAGTATTGGTTGTTTGTATGCTGAGTCAGCTGTATTGCCCTGAATGCTGTGAGACCAGATCAGTGGACTGACTGTTCAATGAGTGTGTCCGTGTTCTAACAAAACCACCCACCTGTCACCAAGGTGACCCACTGATAACACATAAACACACACACACACACACACACACTCGCATGCTTTTGAGCACACATAAGCTTTGTAACAAAGACGCACCTGCTAATGCATATGCATTAGGATCATCAGATCTGCAGATTTATGCACTGCTCCAGAATAATGCACACACATACACACACACACCCCTGTGTCACATCAAGAATAATATGAACCATGAATATGTGATCACACAACAAAACAGGAGTGTGTGTTTGAAGGCAAGAATGGGTCTAAATTTCTTCTACACTCTAAATTTCTAAATTACACTTCTAGTCTTAAAAAAGCTGTGTGTGTGTGTGTGTGTTGTACTTTAATTCAGAGTGACCCTTTCACCTCAAGATGCCATATGGCAGATCTGCGGCCTGCTTCTTCCTGTTTAAAACATCACCTCTACTCATCTGTATCTCACAGGTGACTTTAACCCCCCCCCATGGATTGAAAGCCTGCGTACTCAGACAGATAACGAAGACATTGAAGCCCCAAATGAAAGACGTCCTTGAGTGGCACGTTAACTCCCCTGTCGCTTTTTTTCCTAGGGGATATCCTGTTGAACGTGAATGGTGTGGAACTGACTGGTGTGACTCGAGGCGAGGCGGTGGCTAACCTGAAGAACACCTCGTCCCCGGTGGTGCTGCGTGTGCTGGAGATGAGGCCACCTGACATGAGCTCTGTGGACTGCATGTCCCCCGCCGTGTCCTCGCCGTCCTCGCCTGGAGACATCAAAATGCCCCTGCCCAGCGATGACTACGCACCCATATGGGTATCCTGGCTTCAACTGCCCAGGTAAAGTGGGACAGAATAGTGCAGTTGTAGCTCCCCAGCATTTAACCCTTTGTGTGTTATTCATACCACAGCGCTGTTGAATTCTCAATTCTGATTGGTGGTGATTAATTTACTATAACAGCACAGCTCTGACAGTAGCACCAGCTGTAATCCAAATCTCTTGTATTCTCCTTCTAATACGTTATATCGTTTATAAGAACGGGTCATTCATAGGGACTTGTATGGCGGTACATAATCTAAAACGATAATAAAGAAATATAAAAAAAAAAGTGATGTTATTTAACAAAGGGGGGAAAAAAAGTAGTCATTGATATGGTGAAGTTTTCTGTAAGGAGGTGTTTAACATTTTTGGAAGGAGTCTCCAGTGTCAGCGCTTTGTAACAGTCAGTAAGTTTCCCGCCATGGGAGAGCCTTCAGGGCAGAGGAGTTTGGACTTCCTGGTTTCTTGGAAACATGACCAGCTATGGTTTTTTTTTTTATATGTGTCATTAACTTCGAGAGAGAGAGAGAGAGAGAGAGAGAGAAAGAGAGAGAGAGAGAGGCTGGTAAGGGAACCACTGCTGCTATAACATCAGTGATAACAGGAACTAACTTGCTTCAAGGATGTTCCACAACATTAAATGTAACTATAAAAACCAATAACACAACAAGTATTTAAATTTAGGGGGAATAAAACACTTCGGGGTGTGCTGTTATAGACTAAACCTCCATCACACCACCCCTTCACTGATTACTTCCCTATAATAGCTTGCTCTGTTTTGTCCCTGTTGAAAGCTTGATTCTGATTGGTCAGAAGGTGTTGATTAATTTTCTGTAACAGCACAGCTCAGACAGTAGTTCAGGCAAGGTTTATATTAATGTGCTCATTATTTTAATATGTTATCATTTCTGCAGTAACAACTATAGTATTTTATCTTACTAAAAAAAAAAGATTACGTTCCAGCTTTCCTCTCCTCTCTTCTCCCCCCTCTTATCTCTGTCCTCCATCTGCTTTGCTCCCTCTGTAGGGAGGCAGAAATTGTCATGAATAATAATTTGCCCTGATGAAAAGAGTTTGAGTTTGCAACTTCTGAAACAATATTAATTCCGAAAGTGTGAGAAAAACGCAAAGTGAGGTCTCTATCGCTTTCTGCTCTGACTGTAAGAGTTTTTAAGGTCTGCTCTGACTGTAAGAGTTTTTCCTTGTACAATGAGAATCTTACTCAGTTTGCACACTCTTCACCAGTGCTGCAGTAGAAAATATAGAAAAGAAAATAAGAAGTGTTGAGATGTAGTGTAGGATGGCTGGATGGGAGAAGAAATATGAATGTAAAAACTACTGGTGTTAATGAAGCTCTTCCAGCAGCCCTGAAATCCTGTTGTGTCATGTGACACACATACATACACTCTGCAATGTTCATATTTCTCCTTGCTTTGTTAAAAGTAACGTATTAAAATGCAGTTCAGGATACTTAGTTTAAAAAAAAAAAAGCATACTTGAATTGCATACCATAACAAGGGTACATAATTTAAACCAGAGCGCTCTTAATTCTCAAATCTGATTGGTCAGAAGGTGTGCGTTATTTTTAGACAGTAGTTCCAGCTGTAATATGAATGAAAGGTTTATATTATTGCGTTCGCTCTAATACGTTATGGTTTCTATAGTAACTGCTCATACACGCGGACTTGTATGGTTGACGCACCACGTAATCTAAGAATAATAATAAAAAACGGATTTAATAATAGAATAATGAAAAGAATAATAATAAAAAACTAACAAAGAAAAATGTACAAGTATAAACATTTTCACATAAAAACACAAGTCTATTTAAGGCTCGAGTGTCACAGTCACAGTGCTTTGTAAAGTTTCCCAACAAGGCAAAGTCTTCAGGACAGAGGAGTTTTCCTGCTTCTCAGTAAAATGACAAGCTGCAGCTTTTTAGAAAAAGAGAGAGAGAAGGAGATGCTGGTGAGCGAATGAACGTTTACTGGAGCTCTAACGTAAGTGAGAACAGGAACTAACTTGTCTCTCGGATGTTCCACGATATTAAAGCTGAACTATAAACCATTAAAATGTGTGACGTGTCCTTCATTAATAAATTAAACATTGTAATTGTTGCTAAATTGCTGCAGTATAAGTAGAATAACATAAATTTTCACATAAAAACACGTTCTGTCGTGCATTATTCCTTACTTAAACCACATCACACCTCTCTGTTGATGATTATTTACCTGTAACAGCATGCGCTGTCATGTTTTATTCTTTACTTACTTACTTTCCACATTGGTCAAAAGGTATTGATTAAGTTTTCTATAACAGCAGTTGTGACAGTGGTTTCTGCGGCAAAACAAACCAGAGGTTTATACTAATGTGCTCATTATTGTTTCTATAGTAACAGCTCATTCGCAGGGACTTCGCAGACGCTCCACATGATCTAAAGCTAATAATAAACTCATTATTAGAAAAATGCGCAGTTATTTAACAAACAAAAATGTATAATTGTTGATATAGTGGAGTTTTCTGTACATTTATTGAAGATGTGTGTACAGAACACTGTAACAGTCATGGGACAGTCTAAGGATGAAGAACACTGTGTTTTGCAGTATCTCAATAACAAGCTGCAGGTTTTTTCTTATTAACCTCAAGAGAAAGTGAGGGAACAACTGGTTATAGCTCTTTATAACATAAGTGATAACAGGAACTAACTTGTTTCACAGACGTTCAACATCAAACATAACTATAACCTGACATTTTGTTTATTGATAAATGTTAATAATTTGCATAGTTTGGCAGATTGCAGTGTTATCAGAAGAATAAAAAACTTGGGAATGTGTTATAGGAAGTTAAATTATATATAATGTGCATAAAAATTATATAAATTGAGTTACATTTTATATAAATTATGCGAAGTGATGTGAACAGCTTCACTGTTACTTTTAGCAGGAAAACGTTTCGTAAGGTTAAGGTCGTTTACCACCAGGGACATTCTGAGGGAGGCATTTGGCCTGATTGAGCTGATCTGATATGCAGATGGTGTGATTCGCTGTGATAAGCTGAACTGTTTGTCTCCTGCAGACACCTGTACAGCTGTAAGGACATTGTGCTGCGCAGGAGCACATCGGGGAGTTTGGGCTTCAGTATCGTAGGAGGTCAAGAGGAGCTCAACTGCAATCAGTCCTTCTTCATCCGCTCCATCGTGGAGGGAACACCAGCATACAATGACGGCAGGATACGGTACACAAAAATATACACTAAATACTTTTTATGTTAAGAAATTCCATAGCATTTAAGCTTGAAATGGTTTGTGCTACTCATGATGTCATGATCTACGACCTAGTTTTTTCCCCCCAAAATTATTTTCCCCACATGTTTGGGGAAAAAAATTGGAACAAAAGTTATTTTAGTCCCGGCACGTGTCTTTCCTTTCTTTTTTTTTTTTTTTTTATTTTCCCCCAGTTTTCTCTCCAATTTGGTTTTGGCCAATTCTCGCTCACTCACCAGGTAACTCTCCTCTCTTCCTCAAACTGTTCTCATGCAGCATCCCATGGTGGAGTAACACTCATAGGAAAGCGCTATTAGCCCTCTTCCACATACATGAAATCACAGACACCTAGTGATTGGCTAGTGTCACTCTGATTGACAGTTGAAAGAGTGTATGCCAGTCCTCCCACCTTGAGAGCATGGCCAATTTTGCTCTCTTGACTCCCTCCCACAGATGGCTGTGGAACTGTCGGGATTTGAACTCCAGACAATGGGGTGAATGCTTTTCTGTTGCGCCACTCTGGAACTGACTTTCCTCTCATATTGGTGCTTCTGCCTTTAGGAGAATCCCCAAATGTCTGATTGGAATTATGGTTCATATTTCCATAAATATTGTTTAATTGGCTAAAAATATGGCTAAAATATGGGTATTGTGTATTTTTTTTCCATTACTTCTAGTGATAAATTCTGTAGTCAAAAAAAAGACATTGAATTCTATGGGTCTATGGGAAGGTAAGAGTTAATCAACAATCTCTCTCTATCTCTCTCTCTTTCTCTAGGTGTGGAGACATCCTGTTGGAGGTGAATGGAAAGAGCACATGGGGAATGACTCACACTGCTCTAGTGCGCCTGCTGAAAGAACTGAGGGGCCGTATTACTCTCACCATCGTCTCCTGGCCTGGCAGCCTGCTATAGGCCCATGTTGTGCAGGGGAGGGGCTTATTACAATGACCCTGTGTTGGAGGTTGGAGCGTCACACAGTCCCTGCCCACAATGAATGGGCTTTTGGACATGGACTTCCATGGTAGGCAAGTCGTATGAAATGGACCAGCGCCGTAGAACGTGGGGCAAGGTGCTTTGGCCTCGTCCAGGTACGAGGGACTGACATGGACCTCAGATGCTGAAGGTGGGGCGTATGATAGACTCTCTTCACATGAGGACTCACCAAAGGTGTTGGCCATTGGAAAGAGATCATCCAGTGTTAGGTGATTCAGGTTTAACACCCAAGAGTCCATGTGATACTATTGCCATAATTTCATTGGCTGCCTGTGCACTTGATAGCCCCCGCCTTCACCGATATCATCAATTAGGCACAGGAAGCAGACTCCTGTCACTGAGGCCACATACACGAGGAGCTGATGATAAAAAGAAGCACCTAGAAGAACCATGGTTACACATTATGAGGATATGATATGTGTGATAAAGTGTATATAAATACTCCTCTGTGGGCAATGTGCAAACATATTTCATAAGTGTGTAGCTGATTTGTGGTGGAAGAGAAAGAACTTCTGGGATATGTGGAGGTTCAAGCTAAGGTTCAGAGTCTGGGGTTGCCAACTCCGTTAGTTTCTATGTTAGAACATGCATTTAGGTGGACGCACATTTCTTTCCTGTTAATGTTAGTGTGTGGGGAAAAAAGAGACAAATTCAAGCGTTCGTACTACGGCGACTGTTTCTTTCTTTCGTTTGTTTATTTCTATCTGTTCCTATGGCCTTTTTGGATATTGGCTTCGCTTTGTTCGTTCTGACAGTAATGCGTTTTCTCCATCCACCGGAGAAAGTAGTTTTTTTTTGTCTGTGTTGGTATGCTGCAGATGCTGTTGCAAAGAAAATATAAAAATATATACCTTTGATGAGTATTATGGAAAAAAAAAAAAGAAAAAAGAAATTGACTAAATAATATTGTTCATAACACTCTTTTAAAAAGAAAAATTTTATAACATATATATATATATATATATATATATATATATATATATATATATATATATATATATATATATAATATGCTTATAGTAATGAGAGTTTGGCAGCCTTGCTGATTTTGTGTTTTCAGAGATGTGACAGAAAAGATGGCACACATATCCATGGAGATATGTGTTTTCATGTCTGCAGGTCATCGTGGAAAGCCATGTGGTCTAGTGTCTCATGCTATGGCTTGTGTAGCATTCTGTATCTGATGATACTTTTGGTTAAATCAATAAAATTATTCTACAAGGAAACCTGTGTCACAGTCAGAGCCTGAATGTGTGTGTGTGTGTGTGTGTGTGTGTGTGTGTGTGTGTGAGAGAGAGATCAAGGGCATGGCCTGTGAATGCTAATGTTGTTTAGTTAAATTTTCACACTCGCACAACTGGTTTACCAAATTATTTATAATACTGTTTTCATACCGCAACAAAACCATTCTTTGGCACAACACAAATATAAATCATCTTAGCTAAACAATCAAAAATGTTTCTTTTTTTCATTCAAGTAATCTTCTAATAAATTAGCTTAAATTAAAAAAATGATTTTGTTCATTGTCTTTGGTCTTGTCATAAACTGGGTAATAAATTAGTTTTGTAAACTAGGTCTCTTATAACAGCTTAAAATGAAAATAAATCAGCTCCTAATGAGCCTGGAATTTACTTGGCTCGAATGAACGTACAATGTTGTCACTCTCCAGCCACTGACTGCCTACAAGAGTGAATAATTAAGACAACTTGTTAAGACGTACGATCTCTCCCTTTTGGGTAGCCGGTCAGTCAGTGGACTCGGTGTCCGTGCTGTCCTTGTTGTGTTTGGAGCGCTTGTATCTGTGTCTCCTGTGGCTCTCTCCATCATCACTGGAATGCCTTCTCCGACTGCTACTGCTGAAAGAGTGTGTGTGTAGAAGAGAAAAAGAAAAAAAGGGAGCCTTATGATATATTTAACATTCATCTTCACTCACACAAACATGACAAAAGTGACGAAAGCGTGTGTGTGTTAGTTACCTGCGTGAGGATTTGTGTCGCTCGTTATGGTCCCTGTGTCTTCTGTCACGATGCCGGTCTTCTCTTTCTCTCCCCTCTCTATCATGTTCCCGATGTCTCTCTCTCTCCCGATCACTATGGTCCCTGTGACGTGATGCACGCTCTTTGTCACTGCGTACACACACTAATTCATTACTTAAGAGCACAGCATTACATTAAAACGTTTTTTAATTTAGCAAGCAACAAAGGCTCACATGGTACAAACGCAGGGATTGGGGAAAATACTTAAAAACATATTTAGATACATTGTACAGAACTAATGATTTGTTGTGTCCTTCAAGAAACCACAGTTTGGTAAATCATCAAGGGACAATTATTTATACATTGCTCTCAATTTCCTCTAATTCCTTCCAAGACAAAGCAGTGTTTTAAAGCACCCACTGCACTGTTTATGAACTATTCACAAACCCAAAAGGGCTGTTTTTTATAGTCTGCATGTCACAAGTTGTGTGTATCCATGCAAAAGTGGTTTTGATATTTGGAAATACACCTACCTTGTATCAGAAATATTGCTAATTTAGCCACAGAAGGCTACACAGACCAAGCACAATAAATTTATGTCCGAGGTGTTATTAAAAAACAGCTGGATTTTGAAAACCCTTGAAGTATCATCCTGAAACATATGGCAGGGAAGTACTGCCATTCTTTAACCAGTGAGATTTCTGATTTCCTCTTCCTCATCTCTGTACACACACATGCACACACTACAATGACCTTCTTACACACTTTTGTTCTTCCTGCTTTAAATTAGCATTACTTACCAAGTGATCCAGTGTCCCAGGATGCAGTGCTCTATTAAAGGGAAATTTTAAATTCTCAGGTACCACACACACACACACACACACACACACACACACACACACACACACACACACACACTCAAAATCCTCTTCAACCAAATAGGTTGTAATAAACCAGTTTATGAAGTGAATAAGATGTATATAGGGGTGGAGAAGGAGAGAGAGAGAGAGAGAGAGAATACACACTGAATGCATAATTAACAGTCTGACCTCGGTCATTATGGTAGAAGGGTATATGCTAGAATGTGCTATTAGATTGCTGATGAAAACAGTATGTACATTGTGTGTGTGTGTGTGTGTGTGTGTGTGTGTGTGAGACACATGGTACACGGCTTCCTTTGATGTTGCAAATGCAATACAGCAGCACATGTACAGCATGTGTCCAAGGCTGTTTATGTATACACACACACACACACACACACACACACAGCTAACCCACGTGTGCTGTATTATGCAGGTGTATGACTGCATCAGAGAGTCTGTGCATAAATTTGCAAGTGTGTCCATGCTGGACTGACAGAGGACAGAAATGTCCTTACTGAATCAGAAAGACGGGATCATGCATGAGGGACAGGTGTTCACCATATGTTCAACCAGCGGCTCAGGGGACAGAGAGAAAGAGAGAAAGAGAGAGAGAGAGAGAACATCAGAAAGACAGAAAGTGAGCATCAAAGGAGGAAAGAAGAGAGCAGCTGAAATAGGACAGAGATAGAGCAAAAAGATATGGGCCGAAGAATAATTTTAATAACTGCCTTTTCCTTTCCCTCTCTCTCTAGAGGAAGAGTCTCTCCCAGCTGAACACTTTGGTGTCTTGGGCCCCGTCTGATTCGATTGCAAGCGGACAGTACAGATGTGAACGGGGGAGACGCACTGTGATCCGAGCACTTAAACCTTCAGAGAAAGTTATAAATATGAGTATAAATGGCCCAAACCCCAGATATTTCACTGATCCAGGCAAGACCCAATTTTGCTGCCATGTACGTTGCTTCACTGCGCTGTATCCATTGTATGGAGCAATCACACACACACACACACACACACCCAACAATATAAAATAGCAGACACGAGCATATTGAAATTTCCTTTTCAGAACAAGTGGACATGAACGTATAGATGTAAGCAACCTGTTAAATCCCTAATTGCCATACTTCCTGCAACTATTACCTACTCACCAATCGGATCACAGGAAATGGGATTTTTCACCATACAGATAGGAGTGGGGAAAGAATTGACAGCGCTGTGTCTCAAATGTTTATCTCTACTCGTTCTAAGGCCAGAATACTGAGACGCCATCGTGATTCCCTCTGGTTAATATGATAAAAGGAATGAAAATGACTACAGCCCTACATCTTATCTCAGCACCTTGTCATTCAATTACCAAAAATCACTTTGACTAAATGGCATGGAAAGTGACCGTGGAACTGTATTAGGGAGGAGAAAACTCAGAACTTAGTCTGGAGATCTGGCCAGCTTCTGCTTTGGGATAAACAGCCAGACCTCACCACTGATCAGTCTTACACAGACGTTATTTCTTAATCATTTTTAGATGAGCCTTCAGCTCTCCCATACACACAGATCAACCAATTCATTGAAGCTTCTATTCTATCGATTGTCGCTTACTGAGACCTTGGTTCATGAGGCTGCATTGCATGTTGGGACAGTGTGAGAATGTCGTATCAGAAAAAAAATGTACTTTGTGTATTGTAACAGTAGAAGCTAAAAGAATACCATGTATACATCAAAGCTGTGTCATTTTATGTTCATGTCCATGGCTGTGTGTGTGGATTTTTTTTCTTTTTCTTTTGCTGTGAGTGCACAGCTGTTCCACTGGCCTGCTTTTCCCCATCATATGACTATCACAGCACCAGAAAGACACACGCTCTTTCACTTACACACACACATGGTCAGAAAGACAGGCAATACTCTTCATTTTTATTTTATTCTTATCCGGCTTCCTTTCTCTGTGTCTGTCTCACATGTGTGAAAGACCCAGCAGCCAGCGCATATGAATCAGGCCCAACATCTGCCCAGCCACAGCTGGTTACTCTCTCAGTCTATCACACTCTAGAGTGCGCACTCTTACTATCCATCTCCACACCATACGCTGATACAGTATGTTCACACTCACCTGCTGCGGCTCGGAAATGAGGGTGTGTTCTCCTGATCGCGCTCTCTCTCCTGCTCTTTCTTCAGCTCTCGGTCCCGCTCTCGTTCCCGGGTCCTCTCTCTATCCTTCCCCTTTTCCCTCTCTTTGTCCTGGCAGCTTTTATACTTCCACACTTTGGCATGGTCACTCAAGCCCAGCCAAGGGGTCATGTGCCCCAGAGCATGTGGATACACACCTGAGGAAAAAAGCAAGGACAGGGAAAGTGTCTATGCAGACATATCAGCAATAGCTCGAGCAAAGCAACACCTTATTTTCCTTTTAATTACAAAGCATAACCAACTGAACAAAACCCCTCTCTCTAAACATGCAACTCTAACATGCGTTTAGAACATCAGGTATTATGAAATTTTATTCCTAGCTCCAAACTTTCAGCATATCATACTAGGCGGGAGAAGTGGAACACTGAACTGAGTAAAATAAAATGACTAACTACTGTGTAACAGAAGAATCCAGCATTCAGACTAAAACGATCAAAACCAAAAAAGCATAATCTACTGTTCTGCGAAATTCTTATGAATGTCACATATTAGATCTTCAACCCTTGAAATTGAAAGAACTAAAATTGACATGCTGAGTTGGAAAGAATACTGAATATAGTAAAAGAAACCAAGTGGGCAGAACTTAAAAAAAACCATCAATTCTGTTAAATTTTGACAGTCTAATATCTATCACGTCTAACAAAGCCAGACTGCTTGACATTGAGCAGCCGGATCCGGGCCCTCATTCATAAATGTGTGTACGCACAAATATGTGGGTGAATTCTGTGTATATATTTATGCACTACTTTTGCCAATGCAAAGCATAGCGGTGGAAAATAAAGCCGCTGGAACGGAACGTGTTGGCTCATGAATCCTCTTGGCATTTGCTTAATAATAGGTCAGATCTGCTTAACTCCATTACTGCTTTTTGATTAAATGTAATTACTGTTAGATAAAAACATGTTTCTGGTTATTCTCAAATTCCTTAAAAAAGGTTAACAGAGTTGCCATGTTAATAGAGTCTCATCTTTTTGGAAGATGCCATGTTCGTGCCATTTGGAGACAAAGTGTGTTTTATGGAGTCTGATTTCTTAGCTGTAAGATAACATGGCTCCTCACTGCCAAAACGACTACTAATAAATTCATGCCATCGGCTGGAATCCAAATTGGAAAGAGAAATGATGAGCACAAATGAAATACCTAGACAAGTCTTTTCAATACAGTGTTTTTAGCTATAGGCACATTTCAGAGAGACACTGGGGCTATAGTGAATATTTTCCATCCATCATGAGGAGCAGTATCGCTGCATTTCTCTTGGCTCCAATCTTTATCCAATTGTCTTACAACAATGCAAAACGGACCAACGTGAAACATGTCTGTTTTTTTCCCCACCATCAATTACTGGGGCTCTTCACTGCGCTCATGTCGATATTAAAGAGCCGTCAGAATAGGTTTTGTAAATGTTCAAGTGATTTGTGATACATATTTGTTAGGAAATGTCAAGTCAACAATTATTTATTTATTTATGCTTGTTTTTACGTTACTGAGCTGTAGACCAAAAAAGGAACAGCCTCATTTAAGCGTACATTTTAAACCCATTCAATGTATGTCACTAATCAGTTAGAACTAACACTAATAACTAAATATTTTATAGTTTATAGTAGTCTCGACTGCGAGTTTATAGTAATCTCCACTGCGAAATCATAAAAAACAAGTAAAACTTGACCGGGTGCCTTCAATGCCAACAAGTCTAGATACTAATTTGAATGCCTGAACTAAAGGAAGCTACTAAAGAAAAACTATTTCAGCAATTTGACCTTGCTGTGACCTTGATCCTGTGTGGATCAATTCCAGAATCTACTAAGTTCATCTGGTGGTTACAGTGACAATGCCATATAAATCCTACAAACATTTTTCAACTCGGATGGATGGATGAATGGATGGACAACCTGAAAACATGACCCCTGCTTCACTTGATGGCGGAGGCATAAAAAAAAAAAAAAAAAAAAACACAGATCCCCTGGCTAAACATCGTAGACCCCTGGGGTTCTTCACACCTCACTTTGCCAGAGGACGAGGCTGTTATTTGAGTATTATTGCAAACATAGTCCTAGTGTTTAGGAGAGGTAGCCAGATTGTGTACCTGCCAGCACATGCCTAATTCAGTGTGTCCTTTTTAATCTCCATGTAACAGAATAGTGTGTCTGCGGAAACACAAAGTAAATGCTTGCAGTTTAATTCTTCTCTACAGAGGCCCTCCAGCTTTATTTTGTGTGTGTGCGTGTGTGTGTGCTGTAATGATGTGTGTGTGTAGTGGATATGTACGTGCTTAGTTTATATTTCTGCTGTCAGTATCTGGATCACTGACTTCCCCTGAGTTTCTAGTCAGTGCCTCTCCTGCCAGCCAGGACCACTACAGAGCAATCTGCACAAGAGAGCATGTTTGTTGTTATGTGTGTGGCAGTAATCCCTAAGAGTGTGTGTGTGTGTGTGTTTGGGTTTCTGAGCTCCTTTCACACATATAACTAACAGCTCAGGAAGTGCGATGTTCCAATTACAAAGCTCCAGAAGGAACAGTTTCCCACCGTTTGCTAGACTTTTGTGAAATCCGCTAGGAAAGATTGCTTAGATTCAGACTTGACCTCTCACACACTCATGTTTACACATTTCCGTCTTTGCACCCGGACACACAGCCAAGAACAATGCTAACTACTCCATCAGCATAACTTCTTGATTTCCCATCAATCCCTAAAGCAAGCTACAGCTCTAATAACATGATCTCAGCAATGATTACCTTCTAATGAAGCCAAGGATTGAACTGGTTATCAGCTAAAACTCACAATAATTCAGAATAATCAAGAAATAATTACAAACACCCAACTTTGGTGGCTGTAATAAGTTCTAATCTGCTAGTTTATACCCAGCCTGATCTGCGTGCATGGGAGGTAATTGAACAGAAATGTGGGAACTGTGAAACAGTGGCGTGTGTGGAAAGCTCCTGATGGTGACAGTGCCACCTACCTGCAGCAAAGGGATACAACGGGGCACAGCAGCTATCATAGCTTCCTCCTGAATGGCCACTGCAACAGGATGACACATACGTTACTAAATTATTAAAAGAAAATAAATAAAATATTCACAAACCTGCGACATTAGCACATTCTGGATTATTTAAAAATTCCTAGTTTAACATTTGACCTGGCAAAAAAAAGAGAAACTTTTTTACAGAAGTATAGTAAACTTCTGTGACAGGAATTCCATATTAAGCTCATCTTATATTAATAACCATGTAATATCTAATATGTAATATGTAATAACCAGCCATATGAAATAAACAAGTAATTTGCAGTTGGCCTCAACCTTTATGCAGTGTAACAAAAGGAGCCCATTACACTCAGCGAAGCATAAAAAGAGAAAATAAATGTAAAGTGGAGGGCTTTCAAAAAAAATAAGCGTCTTCTCAGCGATCAAATGCATTGCTACAGTTTTGGCTCTCAATTTCACAATCTTTTGATGTGTCTGGCATGCTGTCAAGCTGCAGTGTGCACTCAATAACCTGGCAGAGGTGTGTGTGTGTGTGTGTGTGTGTGAAGGAGATAACATTACAATGAAGACATGGTGCTGTCCATGCAGAGGATTAGGCAACCTGCCCTTCTTCCGACTGAAAGCTGGCTTCCCCTGGATGTGAAAGGTGAATGGCGTGTGCGTGTGTGTGTGTGTGTGTGGGGCGCACTTGTTCATGAGTGGGCTCCTTGCGGACAGGTGTTATTTTGGATGCCAAATGCTCCACTGCTATAAATAGAGCTGGAAAGGATGCTGCTGTGCTGTTCCTTCTCTGCATCCTCTTCTCCCCCTTCCTCCCTCCTTCCATGCCTCCATCCCTCTCCGCTTTCAAAGCTGGCCAATTTCATAATCTGTCTCTCCCATGTCTGTCTCACTGCAGTTAAGCGGTCCTTTCGGTGGTGAAAGAGAGGAAAGGAACAGAAGGAAATGGGGTGGAGAGATATGTCTGCATGGAAGATGATCGATGTTAACTGCCATCTCTTCTCACCCTTGAGGCCACCCTTAATTAAAGCCGGCATCGTTAATGCAACTAATCACTGTGCAGCGCCGCCATAATGATCCCAAGCAGAAATTCCATAACCTTGTACTTTGTATATTTTAGAGGAAAATAAGGACGGCATGGTGGAGTAGCATTGCCGCCTCACTGCTTCAGGGTCCCATGTTTAATCCTAAGCTCGGGATACAGTCACTGTGTGGAGTTTCGCATGTTCTCCCTGTGTCCATGTGGGTTTCCTCTGGGTTTCTTCCTAACTCCCAAAAACATGTTGGTAGGTGGATTGGCTACACTAAACATGTGTGCACATGGTGCATCCCATCCAGGGTGTATTCCCGCCTCATGCCAAGTGTTCCAGAGATCCACCACGACCAAATAAAGCAGTTTCTGAAGAATAAATGACAAAATAAATTACATATTGTATGGCCAAAAGTATATCGTGACCTGACCATCATACTCATGTGCTTTTTGAACATGCCATTCCAAAAGCATGGGCATTAATATGGACTTGGTCCCCCCTTCTGCTGTTATAATAAGCTCCACTCTTCTGGGAAGGCTTTCCACTAGATTTTGGAGTGTGTCTGTGGGGATTCGTGTTCATTCAGCTACAAGAGCATTAGTGAGATCAGACACTGATGTTGGTGAGGAGGTCTGGGGTTCGGTCGGTGTTCCAGTTCATCCCAAAGGTGTTCAGTGGGGTTGAGGTCAGGACTCTGTGCAGGACACTCGAGTTCTTCCACTCCAACCTTCACACACCATGTCTTCATGGAATTCAGGGGCATCACCATGTTGGAACAGGTTTAGGTCCTTTAGATCCAGTGAAGGGAAATTGTAATGCTACAGCATACATAGACACCTACAGTCAGGTCCATAAGTATTTTGACAGTGACACAATTTTTGTAATTCTGCCTCTGTACAGCACCAGTGGATTTGAAATGAAGCAATCAAGACGTAATTGAAGTGTAGATTTTCAGCTTTTTTTTTTTCTTCCAGTTTTAACAAAAGATTGCATTAACCGTTTAGGAATGTTTACACAAACTAACGTAATTATAAATATTAGAATTATTTTTAATACTTGGATGCAAATCCTTTGCAGTCGATGACTGCCTGAAGTCTGGAACCCATGGACATCACCAAATGCTGAGTTTCCTCCCTGGAGATGCTTTACCAGGCCTTTACTGCAGCCGCCTTCAGTTGCTGCTTGTTTGTGGTTCTTTCAGCCTTCAGTTTTGTCTTCAGTAAGTGAAAAGCATGCTCTACTGGGTTGAGGTCAGGTGACTGACTTGGCCATTGAAGAATATTCCATTTCTTTGCCTTAAGAAGCTCTTGGGTTTCTTTCACAGTATGTTTAGGGTCATTTGACTGAATCTGAAGAGAAAGTACAGCTCTATACACTTCAGAATTCATCCTGCTACTTCTATCAGCAGTCACATCAATAAACACCAGTGACCCAGTTCCATCTGCAGCCATACCTGCCTGTGCCATAACACTGCCTCCATGTGTTTGACAGATAATGTGGTATGCTTTGGATCACGAACCCTTCCTTTCCTTCTCCATACCCTTCTCTTCCCATCATTCTGGTTAAAGTTAATCTTGCATCAGAACAGGGCAGCCTTTTTTTTTTTTTTTAAAGAGAAGTCTAATCTGGCCTTTCTGTTCTTGAGTGTTATCAGCAGTTTGCATCTTCAGATAAACCGTCTGTATTTACATTCATGAAGGCATCTCTTGATTGTAGGCTTTGACAACAACTCACCTACCTCCTACCGACTCCAGAGTGTGACGTTGAACTTGGCTAGATGTTGTGAAGTGTTTTTTCTTCACCAACTTAGTTTCTGCTATCTCTCTGATGGGTCTGTTTTGTTTTTTCAGCCTAATGATGGCCGCCTTCACTTGAATCGACATTTCTTTGGACCACATAGTGAGAATTCCTGTTGAACGGCTACCAAAGGCAAATTCAACACTTGGAATCCTCCTTAATTTGCCATGAAATAACAAGGAAACAGGCCACGCCCGGCCATGGAACTGCTTATCAGTCAATTGTCCAATTACTTTTGAGCCTGTAAAAATGGAGGGACTCTGTAAAAAATGGCTATAATTACTAAATGATTAATGCAAGATTTTTGTTAACTCCTTCAATTAAAGCTGAAAGTCTACACTTCAGTCACATCTTGATCGCTTCATTTCAAATCCATTTTGGTCCATTTTATTAAAATTGTGTCACTGTCCAAATATTTATGGACCCGACGGTATATAGGCACCTGTATTTTGAGGAAGGCCCACATATGGGTGTGATGGTCAGATGTCCACAAACATTTGGTCATATAGTGTGTTTAGGGTTGCTAAGGCATCGAAACAGTAGTGATACATTCCTCAAAATTTGTTCAAAGCTAGGAGTTTATCAATCATCTTATTTTATGTTTACAAAAATGAATTGCTTAACACAGAAAAGGTTTAAATTAATCAACTGGTGCAAAAACAGTGAGAAATCTGTAATATCTCAAAAAGAACATTGCGACATCATGCATCTCAGTGTCAATATTATATCACCACATTGCCCTGTCCTCATCTTTTATCCATGTAGTGTGAATTTACTCACTATTGTTGTATAAGTATCAATAAACAGCCACGGATATTGCAGATATTGGTCCTTCTCTTGTACTATGAAACCAGAGGGTATTTTGAACATCAAATCTCGAGCCAGCTGATCCTGATTTTGATCTCAAAACAAATCAAGTCAATGACAGTTCTGAGCGTTCATATTCACAAATAATGATATAATAGGATCCTCCTCATTTCCAAAGAAGTTAAAAGGAATGTGTTTTTGTTCAGATATTTGGGCTGTGTTGTGATTTTGAGTACTAATAGGAGAGTTGTGTAAGGGGTTCTGCACAGGTTCTCTTTATGAGCACCCTAGGATCCCAACGGGCCACAACCCACTAAACAAACACACACTGCCTCGTCCTTCACTTCAGGGGATCCTCAGGCCCCTCTGCATTTACAACAAATGCTCTCAGCCTGTAGTGTTTCTGCGAGTCCTTGTACGAGCATATGTGTGTGTTTAAGAGAGAGTGAGGAAAAGCAAGACACCGAAGGAGGGATTTTTTTTTTTTTGAAGCCATGCTAGGACAGGAAGTGATTCATAAATTATACAGTCTCTGGTTGGCAGTGCTCAGTCTAACGGAAACTCCACAAAGGATGTTTGGACTTGGCAGGGTGCACGGGATGTGAGAAGAACCATTCTTTAAATGAAAAACGAACGGGAGAAAAAAGTTAATTCAGAGAGCTGGAAATGGAGAAAAGAGCTAGAAAGCAGATAGGAAGATTTAGGGGAAAAAAGGAGATAAAACCAGAGAATCATTGCAGATGTGGCCTGAACTGACTCAAACATAAAATGTTTTTCTTGGTGCAAAATCAAACAAGTCCACTTTCATTACTGCACCCAGTTGTTTATAACACAATTACAATCAATAGTTTTTCACAGATCAATCAATAGTTTTTATATATATAAAGCGTTTTGGGCCTAGTCTATAGTATAATAGTAAAAAGAAAAATGATTATGAAGACGTTGATGCGTAACATTATCGGTAATAAGTACTCAACTACGATTCTTGGTTAATGGGGGATACGCACTTTAACAGTTCACGCTAAAAAGCATCATATGATTTGTTGACTGCATCAGTGCACAAACAACTCCAAATAAGAGCCTCAACTGAGAGAGGAAGCGACTCCTGTATACATGTGTGTGTGCGCATGTGGGGGGCGAAAGACAAGCCCAGACTCCACTATCTGTCTTGTGAATGAAGGAGAAAATATCCCAACAAGACAAGGAATGAAGGGAGGAAGAATCAAAGGGGTGGCGAGTTCTGGAAACTGATAAACAGGAGGCTCGGGCCACAAACACAGCCACCCTGTTTTGCTTCTCCTGCTGCCATATTTGGGCCGGTTCACTGTAATGCGGTCGGGAATGGAGCTTAACACCTGAGTTTCATCTGATCGAAGATAAGCCATGGTGCTTGCTATTTCTGGAGATATGTGTACATACACACTAAACTAACACACACCTTCAAACACATTTCTACTGACCAGCGTTCTCATAAGGACACTTCTAACAGCTATATAATAGATAATAAAAGATATCTAATGTATCTTATATTTCCTATTATGAGATTATTTAAATCAAATATCAGCCTGGTTTATGATGCTTTTAGTAATTTCACGCTTCAAATGAGTAAACAATGTCTTGAAATAGGTTTAATAATCCTATATTTGGTTTATTGTCTCCTTATAATAGGAGAAGTACATTTAGTACATACCTTTGACTATATTCAGGATATTTCCACTTCACTAAGATGCCATTTTCTGCAGTGCAACCCACTGTAAAACACTTCTGTGCCCCTTGAACACTTACCCACTTTTTTCTGAACTTATGGCTCGAGTGGAATCCGATTAATAGCTCTGTGTTAGAGATCATTTGTTTATTCGTCTGACCCATAAATTCTGTAAATTGGCATGATACAATATGAGACTACAGAGACTGCATAAGCTCTGATTAACTATAATGTCTCAAATCCTCAGTCACTAAAAAAGAAACAAAACTGCCCTAAATACGAGCATTGCAAAAAAGGAGAGAGAAAAAAGATGCTTGAGTTCAGCTTCACTATTCCACAAGGTCAGTGATTACTGCTGTATAACCCATCAATCACTCCTGTCAGGGGCAATTACACACAACTGTCACCTGCTGTCACTGTCACTTTGTCATTTTATTCTGTTTTCATTTTCTCTCTCTGCTTTTCTTTCTGTCTCAGTGTCTCACTCTTTCCCTGTCTAGATATCTTGCCTGTGCGAGCTCCTGCTGACAGGCGAATAGACGCAAATAGATGTACTGTCTTTGTTCTGTTTGCTCGCTCTCCTGTGTCTCCTGCCCCTGTTCCTGCGCACGCACCCACACACACACACATACACACACACACACACACCTCATAATTCCCGACCTCTGATCAGGAAAAATCAAACAAACAATACGCTCTCTCAACCTGAAATTCCTACTTGGGAACTCGGGATGATCTCCTCAACTCCGAGTTCAGGAAGTGACATCAAATCTACAAGGTTGCTCACAGTAAACAAAAAGCACTTCTTACTTTTAAATGAGTTATACTGTATATACAAGTTTTTGCTTTAGATCAATCAGGATGCAGACATAAATCTATATAAACTATACAGTTTGCTGGAAAACATACAGTCCCCTCAAATATTATTGGAATGGCAAGGCCAGTTCTTTTGTTTTTTGCTATACACTGAAGACATTTGGGTTTGAGATCAAATGGTGAATATGAGACAATAGATCAGAATTTCAGCTTTTATTTCCTTTCCTTTCATTCCTTAGAACATGGCACCTTTTGTTTGAACCCACCCATTTTCAATTGATCAAATATTGGTAAATGTGACTTGCAGATGTTTCTTGTTGGCCAGGTGTGCCCTATTAGACTGACTGTTTAAACAATTAATAGCTTTGAATTTCTACTAACTATTTGTTGTTAAAAAGGATAAACCAACATTTTGAAGCAGAGAAAAGAGGGAAAAATCAATCATAGCCATTGCACAAGCATTAGGCATAGCCAGTAAAACAATTTGGAATGTCCTGGAAAAGAAAGAAACCACTGGCTTACTAACAACCAGACATGTAAAAGGTCGGCCAAGGAAACAACAGAAGTTGATGACAGAAACATTGTAAGAGCTGTGAAGAAAAACCCAAAAACGATAGTCAGTGACATCACCAACAACCTCCACATGGCAGGGGTGAAGGCATCACAACGCACCGTTCGAAAAATACAGAGGCCATATCACAAGATGCAAACCAGTCATCAGCAGTAAGAATGAGAAGGCCAGACTGGAATTCACAAAGAAATACAGAGATGAGCCACAAAAGCTCTGGAACCAAGATTAACCTCTACTAAAGTGATGGAAAGGTCAAAGTGTGGAGAAGAAAGGATCTGCTCATGATCAAAAACATACGAGCTCATCGGTCAAGCACGGTGGAGGTAGTGTCATGGCTTGGGCTTGCATGGCTGCTTCTGGAAAGAGCTCACTAATCTTAAGTCTAAGAAGTCTTAAGTCTACAGAAACAATCTGTCTTCCAATTTACAGAGAAATGCATCCAATCTAACTGGGAGGAACTTCATCATGCAGCAAGACAATGACCCAAAACACACAGCTAACACAACAAATGAGTTCATCAGGTTAAAAGTGGAAGGTTTTAGACTCGCCAAGTTAATCACCAGACCTTAACCCAACTGAGCAGCATTTCACCTCCTGAAGAGGAGACTGAAGGGAAAAACCCCCCAAAACAGACAACTAAAAGAAGCTGCCAGTACAGGTCTGGAAAAGCATCAGAAAAGAAGAACGCAACAGTTTGGTGATGTCAGTGGGCCGCCAGCTTGATGCAGTTATTGCAAGCAAGGGATACGCAACTAAATATTAATTGTTATTTACTTTAAGCCTATCTGTTCCTATACTTTTGTTCACTTAGAAATTGGGTGGTCTGCTACAAAAGGTGTCATGGTCTAAGGTGTTTAATACACCTAGATGGACACGCACATGCACACACATGCACACACATGCACACACATGCACACACATGCACACACATGCAGCACATTCTATTTAAAAAAAACAAGAAGAAAAAAAGCTGTACACTTACCTGCCTGATGTAAAGGGAGGAGAAGGAACTTCAGGAGGGAGTGGAAAACCTAAGTGCACACACACACACACACACACACACACACACACACACACAGAGTCATGCAAATCACTGTAGGTCACAACAGTGTATAATACCATAAAAAGAGAAATAAAAGCTTACCAGGTGGTGGGACACTCATAGACGGTCCTGTGACAAGAGCACAAACACAGAGTCACACACCCAGTCTCTGTTATTCTCTTCCTAAACCTCACATTAACGCACTCTACACACACAATTACACGTAGAAAACAGAGAAATAAAAGCTGTATAGACTCATCACTTCTCAGATCATGACGCGCTTTGTCTTTAACTTGATCAATGCATTTTTTTCTAAGGAATAGGCTTGTTAGAGAAGGACAGTTAAACCATGAAATGGGGCAGACAGACTAGGACAGTGAGTATGTGTTTGTGTGTGTGTGTGTGTGTGTGTGTGTGTATCCAACCGACCGTGACCTCTTCCAGGTTTAAACATTTATTCCAATTCCAGTGGGTTCAGCAGATCACCCAGTTTGTAACCTTTACTGACCTGATATGGTCCTAAACACCAAATGGGCCCTTACAAAGTCAACTCCTAATTCACACACACACACACACACACACACACACACACACAAACACACACACATCTGGGCAGCATGGGTCCTTGTTTTTCTGCACAGCCCCCTGATGAGAGTCAAGCTCAGAAAGAAAGTTTTCAACATGACCATGCAACATAGAGGGGGAAAAAAAACACTGAAAGAAAAATATGTCTGAGAAAGAAAGAGTCACATTGCTGTCCTGCTGTCCTTCACCCAGAGTGAAATAAATAACCAGGCTTCAAACACACACACACACACACACAAAACCTTCATCATTTCTTTCTGAAATACAATCCATCTCTTTTAGAAATCTGAATGCAGGTGTTCCACCAAGCATCAACTTGAAAAATGAGTGAAAATGTGCACATGCCTCACAAAAATTAACATCATAATCTGCAAATCATATTACAATCATTCCTACAATGTCCTTAAGCTTTTTTTTTTTTTTTTTTTTTTTAACTTAAGTAGATACACAAACTGTCAAAACAACAAGCAACATTCAGGTTGAGTTTGCGTCTGCGTGTAATTGTGTGTACCCAAGTGTGAGTGTGTGTGTGTGTGTGTAAAACCAGGATGTGATGGGTTGTATGCGGTGACATTTTTGGCAGCATATAAGAAAGCTAATGGACTAGGTTGATTGTGATTGCATGTCTGTCTTTCTTTTTCCTATTTCCCTTTCACCTCGCTCCACCTTTTATCCTTTCCCTCTTTTCTTGTCATCATTAAGAGTGACTGAAATGTTGGCCCGTTTATAAACCTGAGTACTTGCAGACGGAGTCTAAAAAGATTAAGAGCTAAAGGAGCTAGTGAGTGAGAAATCTTATACGAGGCAAAAAGGTTAACCTCATGCGATGGTTAAAGGTTATGTCTCTGACAAATAGCAGCTGTATAACAAAAACGTTTTATATAACCCTTTCAGAAAAGTGCTGAAAAAGTTGAAACCAATAAATAACTGTTATGGATTGCGACGTATCCAAACGTTCCTTAGTTAGTACAGTACATATAGCACCATTACGTAAGTACAGAAATCAAAACCGATTCGACAAACACTGGCAGAAAAGCTATAGATATTGTGAAAAGTAATATATAACTGGTGTAACTCAGTCAGGTTTTTAGTTCTTCTTGCTCAGACATGCTTTTTCAGTTCAGTCCAGAAGTTTTCTATGGGATTCTGGTCAAAGTTTTGTGATGTTCACTCCATTATTTTCACTTCATTGTCTTTAAGCCATTTTGTTACAACTTTGGAGGTGTGCTTTGGATCACTGTTCTGCTTGTGACCAAGTTTTCTGCCTGATGTCTTGAGGTGTTGCTTCAATATTTCTAGACAGTCCTCCTTCCTCATGATTTTTATCTATTTTCTGATGTGCACCAGATCTTTTTCCAGCAAAACACCACACAACATGATGCTGCCACCCCCATGCTTCACAGCTGGGATGGTGTTCTTCAGAGTAAAAGCCTCACCCTTTTTCCTCCATACATAGCACTGATCATTATGGCCAAATAGTTACATTTTTCTTTCTTTTGACCAGCAACACTCCTCCAAAAGGCTGGTAATTAACTGCAAACTTTGGTCTGGCTTTTTTTTAATTTGTGCCTCTTTCCTGAACATTGCAATGTCTGAGTGGTGCCAAAAGTTTTATATTTATATACAACTGTTGGTAACTTCAGATGTTTGGAAATTTCTCCTAAGGAGGAACCAGATTTTTTTTTTCTCTGAAGTCTTGGCTGGGTTGCTTGGATTTTCCCATGATATCAAAGGCAAAAAGGCATGGTCTTTAAAGGTAGGCCATTTTACAGGCACAGGCGCTCCCATTAATTTCTAATTATGACAATTGTCCAATCAGAAGCTTCATTACATCAATTTCTGGAGTCTTCCAGACTGTTTAAAGAGACAGTCAACTGATTGTATGTAAACTTTTGACCCACTGGAATTCTCATACAGTGAAATAAAGCTGGAATAAATCGGTCTCTAATCAATTGTTGTAAGAGTTTGGAAAACTGAGACTGAATATCTTTAGTCTTGGTCTATATAAAAGTTTGTTCTCAAATTGTATGGTGAAATTTCAGAATGGTTTCCTGCTCTACAAGTTCTGCACATACTCATTATCAACTGATTAGTTTAATTACACATGTTAGACCATAGGAAAAATCATCAAACTGTTCTGTGCTCTCTTTAGTCCCAGCACCTGTGGCTTACGTTTTACACAGAATTAAACAAAAAGGAACAGATTTGCGTGGTAGACGTATTCAACCTTGTTATTGTGTAATTGTGATAACTTGTTGCAGCACGCTTAAAACAGTGAATATTAACTGGTTTGAAAACATAACTCTGAAATTCTATTGGCTGAAATTCAACTGTCAGAATATTTTGTAATCAAATTTAACTAAACAGATGTATTGTGTAGGGATACATCAATACCTTTTTTTTCAGACCGAGTACATGACTGCAATACTGAAACGGGTAACCTACTTGGTATTAAGCAAGGGGCATCAAGGAACTTTTTATTTAGCTCTCTTTATGTTGGTTGCTGCTGTGTGCTGCCAGCAACGAGCTCCTCGTGCTGAGTTTTATGTTTACGATATTATGGCATTTAAACAGCATAGAGAGTGTGAGGGCGGCTGACTTGCACAGTATAAGTGAGCATGGTCATTTAAAATTAATGAAAGGACTGTATACGGTGGCGAGCGACGGAAAAGGCAACACACTTGTCTCAAGTGCTCTCTCTCTGCCTCACACACACACACACACGTCCGACAGTTTCTCTGTATGCTCACTTCACTACTCCACACTCGCAAATACCTTTGTATGCGCGCAATTCACGGCACCTTGCACTCATTTGTATTGACCACGTTCGGATCGGCCGTCCTTGCACTCACTATTGAAGATACTGTTAAAAGACTTTAAGACTTTAACTATCAGGTTAGTTGAATTGCAGAAAGATGTTCCTCCTCTTGATATTTTCACAGAATACAGTCTGCTTTGGTTTGATCGCCATCATTAATCGTGAAACGTCCAGATTGCTGTCATTTTGTTCCGTCTGTTCATTAGCATGGCAACGTACACTAGTCTTACGTCAGATACTGTATTATCCTGTGGCACTGATGTTGGTATAGGTGTACAAGTAAATGAGTGTGGTATTAGAGCGAAACCTTATACATGCTTTGCTATAAATGCATGCCTAGTACCAATACTCATCTCTAAATCAAGTTCGAACTGAATGCAAGGAAATCTTTCAGATCTAAGCCTCTTGAAACATTCACATTTACATTCTATTTTAATACTGAAAGAACCTCAGTAGGCTGACTGCATACGACATTGCTGTCTACAGATTGAGAACCAATAAAAAAGTGCCATCATGAGGCTGAATATCAGCCCTGCTCTCCTGTTTTTAAAGTTCAGCCTCATAAGGCTTAAAAGTCTGCGACATCCTTAGATTTAATTCACTGACCACATCATTCCAGCACCATCTTGGCCCGAGATCCTTCTCAGAGAAAGGTGTTGTCACTGCTGTGCTACAGTTGCAATGGCTCTGATTTAATCATGGATTTTTGAGAACAGCACTGAATGAATAATCGGACATCTTTGGCAAGATTTCTGATGAAAACCAGCAGGCTCCATCCTCTTTAAGAAGTTAATGGAAAAAAAATGAAACTTTTAAGTGTAAACCTTGAACCATGTTCCACTCCTCTGCAAGTTGACAGCCTTGCGAGACTGAATCACTGCAACTCCTCTCAGATAATTTACCACATTATCTAGGTACTGATGTTGCATTTATATCAATAATTTCACATTTTTGTTACTAAGCATTTCCTTTCTAACTTTTTAAGCATTGACAAAATGGTTAGTGGAAGCAGTCTATCATTAGAATTGTGGTCATGGCTTTTGCTTGTGAACAAAATTCAGCATGTGTTTAGGATCACTCTTGTATCACTTCCACACCTTTCCTCCTATTCCTTTCTTTCCCAGCTGCAGATATTTCCACTAAACCCGATCTCACTCTCTCTCTCTCTCCAACTCTCTTTCTCTCTAGCTGGGTCATTCAGCACATTTTCACACAGTTCTGCTGGCGTGGCACTTTCTCCTGCAACACACTGCTATTTTTAGCCCAACATTGCACATCCACTTCACAAAAGGAAACGCGGGACAGGCCGGCACATGTGTGTGAGTGCGAGTTTCAGTTCTGGGGTTACGTGGAGGGGTTTGATTTAAAGACAGAGGAAGGTTACATCTCCAGTCAATCTTAAAAGGCTGCACTTCAAAAGCAGGGTTTGGCACGGATGTTTGATATTTTGGTAGCATTAGGAGGATGGAGAGGGCATTCTGAGGGGCGGATAGGGGCGAGACTGGCTGTGCGGGTCGGAAGGGGGCTGCAGGATTTGGCTGGGCATGATATTCAACAAGGCTTTGAAGATGAAGGGCCAGGAGCACCCAGCTGTGGACTTCCTGGCTAGCCTATGAGGAAGACTATGAGAAGGATGCGTAGAAGCTACACCTCAAACCTGCAGGCAGTTACGCACACGTGTCCGAATGATCTATAAGCTGGCAATTGCGCAGAGACATATGTGAACACTCACTGCATAAACACACACTCTCGCATTCACATATGCACAACGAAGGCCAACTCTATTTCCTGCTTGACCTGCACAAAAATATTGTTAACATGGTTAACCATTATCTCAGTGACAGACTTGAAAATATTAGTAACACAGAAGCCTGCAAAACGGAGCACTACAATAAACCACAATAACTATACAACTATTTATTTGTATTAGTGTTATCTTCATACATCTCACTACTTTTATTCATTCATTTATCGTCAGTGTGAGTTTTATCCAGGTCAGGGAAGCTGTAGATACAGAGCCAATCCCGGGAACACTGAGCATGAGGTGGAAGTACACACAGTCCATCTCCAGGCACCATTCACACACATATTCACACACCCAGTCACACCTAGCGGCAATGTAGAGTCGCCAATCCACCATCGTGCATGGTTGGGAGATGGGAGGAAACCGTATCTACTATATCCACAATATTTTACTTTTCCCGTACCTCTAGTTATTTCACTCACCTTTTATGCTTGTATCACTGTGTAAACTGTGATGTGACAATAAATGTCAATAAAAAAAAGTCTAATTTTTACATTGTTCCAGCGAGAGATTCCAGATAAGATTTTGTGGGTATTCGGATACACTGTGGCATTGACCTACTCAAAAAATAAATTAGAATTTGGTCAAATTAATACAGACTAGTGACACATCATGGATACATCCATGTGCTTTAGTATACTGTAAGGCATATCACAATAGCAGTGAATAGCAATCTAATCACAACATGCTATTTTTGTCTTTCATTAGTTCTTTCATATTTAATTTGTTCTCTCTGTATTTCTTCATCTCTCTCCATCACAGATGCAGATGTTTGTTTCACTAAAACACAAAGGCCTTCATTTATGAAGCTGGATATGAACGGATCCATTGGTAAATCATTTGTAAGAAAGTTTAAACAGGACATTTGGTATTCATGAAAATTCCGTAAGTTGGAAAAACGTTCGTATCCTACTCGTGCTCCTGTGTGTAAATTTACGCATAAGAAGACTAACTAATTTAAACCTCAACTTCATCAACTTCAAATCTTTTAATTTGCATGAATTATTGCACTTTTATATTTACGTTTACAGTATTTAGCAGACGCCCTTATCCACAGCAACTTATAGAAGACAAAAACACATCTTCACGCTAGTTCACTAGGTCAGGGACTACCAGCACGATCGAGAACATTTTATCAAACCCAGTGGATTTATATTGTTGGCATTAATTAAGGAATATGAAAAATAAAAAGGGAGCCAACACAAACCCATAAATTAAGGGAAAAAAACTAATCGTTCAATTATGACAAAAGAAATGGCACCGTATAAACGGAGGATGAACAGGTCTGTCTGTGCATAGCCGTAAGCCGTAAACAAATGCTTCAGATGATGGAAGATTAAGGTCAAGCTTACGAGGGAAAATGACGTATTTTTACTGACATAGAAGTGAGTCAAAATAACATCCACTTCTGCCTTTCTGCCTTTTCTTTCACCTTTTAGTAGTTATTTTGTGTTTCCACTTTACCTTTTATGGAGTTTTGTGGGTGTCACTAAATGCAAATGTCTTTTATAAATCCAGCAGTAACTTTTAGTTGGGTTTGGCTTACGCAAACATTCACACATGACTTTATTAAAAGCTTGATAAATGAGACCAAATGTTAGCAAATCCATCAAGCAATTTTCATTGGACTAACTGAGATATTTGCTGACTGGCTTGCCCTTTGACCCCAGACCAATAGAAAGAGCAAGAGCTGCAGGTGACAATTGAAAGTGGCCATATGGGCACATTAACCATGACACTTGACCTTTTAGACAACACCAATATAGATTATTGGAAAATCTTTGAAGCATAAATCAAAATGAACAGAACCTAATTACACGAGCATGCCATATCATCCTGACAGTTCACAGTGCTTGCGTTGACCTTGGTCAACATTCATAACATAAATGCACAGACACACACATGTGCACACAAAATCTAAAATAGAGTACAGTACTTAGACATGCAGCAACGCTTGGTTGCCTTAGAGCACTGACGTAAGAGCTAAATGGATGCATTACTCTCAAGAGAGATGAAAGAACTGTGGTGTGTAACAATGCTGTGACGTCGCTGTAAAGCAAAAAAAAAAAAAAAAAAATAGAGTGTGTGCCTAAGTGTGTATGTGAGTGGAGGGGCACTAACATAGCTCTCCATAAGGACCAACTGTCCCTAGGATCATAAGAATGTGTGGTGATTTTCATATTTTAGGGACATTCAGCTGGCCCCATTAAAAAGAGTGTTTTTTTTAATGTTGCACTTATTTAAAACACTAAACTTTATTTGAATGTCACAAATCAGAAGCAAAAGGTAGCTCCTCGCAAACGTTTCTGCGTGTGTGTGTGTTTCTTACGTGGTGGATGTTGTATAAAAGGAGGAGTGGTGCTGATGGAGAGAAGAGGAAAAGGTGGAGGAGGAATGATGGGGGCAAAGAAAGGAGGCAGCTTAGAGGATGGCGGCTCAGCATCCACGGGCCGTTCGGAGGAGGACTGCACCTGCAACACACACATACAAACACACACACACACACACACACACACAAAAGCAAGGGTTATGTAACAAACTGTAGACACAGTCCATTCATTATACACAAATGTGTTTCACTCCATCATCTTGCTTTCTCTCTCCCTCTCTCTCTCTCCCACACACACACACACACACACACACACACACATACACACACACGCACCTGCATGTTGCTTCCATCTGTGCTGTGATGCCTTCGCCCTTCCACACGAATGATGGTCTCTGTTTGCCCTCCGATTACATCGATGGAGCTTTTCAACTTCCTGCATTCACACACAGGCAGACACACACATATATACACACACACACACACACACACGCACTTAACTCACAAGCTTGTGTGAAACACAGTGAGAGATGACTAGAGACGGATGCAACCCGTGTGTCAGTGTGTCAATAAAAAATAAATAAACAAAAAGTCTACTTGATAATAAAGACTCAACAGTCTAAATAACCATTACTCACAATTAGTTAATATGCAAACCCCTCATACTCAACATTCAATCTTTTTGAGCAGTAAATAAAACACACTCAGTATCTCTATGATAAACATCACATGCTCATTTCTACAAGCATGCACAAGGTACTTGAAAATGTGTACAATACGTCTCACACACACTGACCTCAACAGTGACAACAGTGATAACATCACATTAAAATGTCACTCACAATTACATATAACCCAGAAACACAGAAACCTGACCTAGTGCTTAGTGCTAACAGTGCCCCGTTCCTTTACGGCCTGTCCTAAAAATCAGTTCAGGGGCGCTGATGTTAAACGGCTGGTTAAATCTGGACGGGCATGGCTCCATCACCTTTGCTAGGACCACTGTAGTTACGTAGTAAAGACAGAAAGCCGATAACGAGTCTGAGAAGTCAATGAGAGACTAAGACATACCTGGAGGGGCAATCTGATTTAGAGACGAGCTCATCATGACTACCCTAGACACACAGACAGAAATAAGGCTTACGTTAACATCCCGTAATGTTACAGACTTTAATTGAGGTTAATTACTCTCAACTGGGAAAAGGTCAATGCAGCATACCATGTTTTTGTCAGACGAGCCTAAGGTCATGAACTCTAGGCTCATGCGCAGTCTTCTCTGTTTGTCACAATACGCCTTCCAGGTGTCCTCGTTGAAGCCATAGTTAAAATAGTCTGACAGGTCCGCACCTGATTGCATGTGCACACACACACACACACACACACACACTCTTACAAAGCCTCTCATAAAACTCTGACCAAAACAAACACAGTTTGGTCACAGATGAAAGGTACACATTTTTCCACTTACCCCAAATGCATTAGTTCAGCCAAAACATGTTTGATGGCTGAAGTTTGCTTCATTAGTTTTGCTTTATTAGCCTGGAGCTACAAGGCTAATGTAGATAACAAGTAGACAAAGCTTTAGCCTTGTACATACTGCATGCACACTGGAAACTGGAGCAATTCAGAAATAAGCTAGTTTTTGGCCATTCATGCCTCAATTTAATTGCTTGGCTAATAGCATTTGTACAGTTTCATAAAACTAGCAAGTCTGTACTGAAATTAAATACAAATAACTGAAACTACAGTATATTAGAATCCAAATTACCTCCTAACAATTCCTTACTAGTGACAGTAAATTGTATGCCAAGGAAAGTCAGTATTTTTTCAAGATGGCTGCTGCTACTGTTTGATATAGCCATAATCCACACAAGCAAGTCTATTTCAGATTATTTTAACAACTGTACACAGTTTGAGGCAATCGTCATGATTTAGGCATGCAGTTTGCACAATGATATACCAGTAAATATAAGTTCCTCTTATTTAATAGCAATAGACCTCAAAAATGACTTGGCTGAATTGGCGCAAGGGTAAGGCTTTTGGGGGAAAAAATATAATATAATATATAATATAATATATGTATACACACAGAAAGATCAGCCATAACATTAAAACCATGTTCCTAATATTGTGTAGGTCCCCCTTGTGCCGCCAAAACAGCTCTGATCCTTCGAGGCATGGACTCCACAAGCCCTCTGAAGGTGTGCTGTGGTAACTGGACCAAGACGTTAGCAGCAGATCCTTTAAGTCCTGTAAGTTGTGAGGTGGGGCCTCCATGGATCAGACTTGTATGTCCAGGACATCATACAACGATCAGATTGAGATCTGGGGAATTTCAAGGCCAAGTCAACACCTTTAAGTCTTTGTCATGTTCCTCAAACCATTCCTGAACAATTTTTGCAGTGTGGCAGGGCGCATTATCCTGCTGAAAGAGGCCACTGCCATTAGGGAATACCATTCCCATGAAGGAGTGTACTTGGTCTGCAACAATGTTTAGGTAGGTGGTATGTGTTAAAGTAACATCCACATGAATGCCAGGACCCAAGGTTTCCCAGCAGAACATTGCCCAGAGCATCACACTGCCTCTGCCAGCTTGCCTTCTTCTGATCGCACATCCTGGTGCCATCTCTTCCTCAGGTAAGTGACGCACACGCACCCACCCATCCAAATGATGTAAAGGAAAACGTGATTCATCAGACCAGGCCACCTTCTTCCATTCCTCCATGGTCCAGTTCTGAGGCTCACGTTCCAATTGTAGACGCTTTCAGGGGTGGACGGGGGTCAGCATGGGAACTCTGACCGGTCTGCAGCTACGCAGCCCCATATGCAGCAAGCTGCGATGCACTGTGTGTTCTGACGCCTTTCTATCATAGCCAGCATTAACTTTTTCAGCAATTTGTGCTACAGTAGCTCTTCTTTGGGATCAGACCAGATGGGCCAGCCTTCACATCATTGAGCCTTGGGCGCCCATGACCCTGTCACTGGTTCACCGGTTGTCCTTCCTTGGACCACTTTGGGTAGGTACTAACCACTGCATACCGGGAACACCCCACAAGACCTGCTGTTTTGGAGATGCTCTGACCCAGTCATCTAACCATCACAATTTGGCTCTTGTCAAAGTCGCTCAGATCCTTACGCTTGCCCATTTTTCCTGCTTCCAACACATCAGTTTTCGAGAACTGACTGTTCACTTGCTGCCTAATATATTCCACCCCTTGACAGGTGGAACTGTAATGAGATAGTCAATGTTATTCACCTCACCTGTCAGTGGTTTTAATGTTATGGCTGATCAGTATATGTAAAGTTGTTACTGTAGACAGCTGGACTAGTCTATTTCAAGTATATAATCAAATGAATAAAAAAAATTCAAAATATATTTCACAAATCTGACAATATTACCTAGCTCACATTTATATGGATGTCTGTAAACTCTGTTTTTCCATTCTCATTGGAATGAGGAGTTCTCAGCAACTCATTTTCTTTCCCTTTTCTCCTGTCACACTTATAAGTCATACCGTTAAATTGAAAGGAAAGTGTTTTCTTCCTATCCTACTTGAACATACAGACCTGGTTTTCTCCAAGGCTTCTCCTCCAACTCCTCATCCACCTCCAGTGCTGGAGTGCCAATGATGCTGTCCACTGCAACCAGAGCCACTCCTCTGACCTTCGCACCTGAGGAATATTAGGAAACACATAAATGCTCAAATGGCGAAACATTTTTGGTCACTTATTGGTCATCTTGATCAAGTGTAAAATAAGAGTTGCTGTAGCTAAATGTAGATAAAATAATGTAAATATCAAACAAAATACTACAAAGAAATTATAGCTATAAGCTATATCACTTTCTGGCCCCGCCCTTTAGCAATGGAGGAAGACCAGAAGCCATTTGGACCATCAAAGCTTGTTCCCAAGGAGATATACTGAATCTGATGGCAATATGTCAAGGCTTGCTGAGATATTGCTTCACTTCCTGTTTTCAGTAGGCCTCCCAAGTTACAAATTAACCTGAAGCTTGTTTGTTAACATCAGGTCATGTTGCTAAAATTATGCACCAACTTTGGTGTCAATAGATAAAAGTGTTGCAGAGAAATGGTCATCAAATTTGTTTGTGCATTATGGATGAACCATGCTGCATAACAAAAATCCAGGACTGCTGTGACCCAAATTTTCTGATGATTGGACAAAATTTGTATGAGACAAAATTTGAAAAAAATTTAAAAATTTGAGAAAAAAAAATCAAAATGGCAGAAAATCCAAGATGATGGAAATCAACATCATGGTAATTGTTGAACTTGGCATCATCCAAAGAATGGAGCAAAGAGGAATAATTTTTTTTGCCATAGATGCTATAGATTCTCATGTAGAAGAAGAAGAAGAGGAAGAAGAAGAAGAAGAAGAAAGAAAACATACAATTACAATAGAGTGTTTACGCTCCTTTGGTGCTTGGCCCCTAATTATAGCTGTTCCCCCATATGTAGTTTATTTTTTAAAGATAAAGAGTTGGGAGGTTAAAGGTCAGCAGGCTATTACCTGTCACAGTGGTTATGCCTGAGGTCTTGAGATTGACAGGAGTGCTACTGCAAAATGGAAACACACAGAACACTAAAGTTACTTAACTAACACAGCATCGCTGGTGTACTGACACCAGAACATCAGGACTCGGTTCCAGAAATCAGCATTTCCAAAAAGCCTGAGATTCGCCTAAATCCAGAGTTTTTGGTTTCAGATAGAAGCATTAGGCGTAATCCTCTGAAACTTAAGCCTGAACCTGCCTGCAGAGAATCCGAGCATATTTCATCAGTGTCAAAACCAACATGCACTCTTATAGATATGGTGATTTCATTTCTATGGATTTATTTATTTATTTATTCTTTTATTTATTTATTCTGAATGTGCTATAGGTGAAATAGGTGAAATTAGACTAAAATTTTATGTATAGATGATGAAATATTATTAATAAAACAAAAAAGCTTTACAAGCATTCAAATATTTGTTAAACGTAATTATTTTCATTACTATTACATTTAAAGATGTAGACAAATGTCACGTTATGTCATGTTATGTGTTTTCTACTGGCAAAATTTTTTTTCTTTTTTTTTTTTTATATTTTTTTTATTTAAAAAAGGCTAAGTGTTCGCAAAAAAAAGGGACAAACTACTCCTTCCACTGCTGTAAAAAGTGATACATGTGATTGATTACATTTTCAGAACTCGACTGATGAGAGCTTGGGGTTAACTAATTTTAATCTGCTATTTTTTTTTGGTCGTTTTTTTGAACTGACAAATCCTCATGCCTGTGTGGGATTTATCTAATTCAATTTGACTCAATCTGAGAGTTTAGGCTTTTGCTAGTTCTCTTCTTGTCCAGAACAATAGAAGACAGAGAAACTCCGAAACTTCAGAGGAACCCTGAAATTAGACGCTCTTTTTACACATGCCAATTTAAAATAGTTAATCATGAACCAGTAACGTTTGATTGCTGTAATTAAAGGTAAAGTCAGCAATTTTGGTGGGAGTTAGCTCAAGTGACTTTGAAACTCAAATTTCAAACAAATAAAGTCATAGCCGGTTCCCAAACACGTGCACACATGCTAGAACTCCTCAATGCTAGTGCAAGACGGGAGGCGAGAAGTGACCCGGGATGCCACCAGACCCTCTTTCACGTACGCACTTTCACCTTTAGATTTTCCCTGAAATAGCAATATACAAGAGGAAGATGTAGTCCAATTACCAAGTGTGAACAAAGCAATGATCTTAATGGTAAAAAAGAGCCACTCATATTCCAAATTTTGTGAAAAAGGATACTTTCTTTGAGCTGCATGTGAGGATAACTCGATGTCAAAATGTCCTCACTTAAAGATTACTGACCTCACCTAAATGTTCTTTTGTAGTTGTATTTTTATCTCAGTCTTCTATTTTTTTTGTAACTTGGTACAAAATGATGGCTCCCCCCTTTAAATCTTCACAAAAATAAAATTTAAATTAAAAAAAATATATTTTTAAGAACGTTTGTTTTTCCAGATAACGTGAGATGGCAGAGACACAGGACACAGTGCAGGGCATGAGTATCTTGCTTAACCTCAGAGAGTGATTACTCACGTGCTCTGGATCCTGTCGGTTTTGATGTTGCCAATGGTAATGCGCAAGTTGTCATCACTGTCCGAGTCGCTATCAACATCCTTCATGATGGGAGAAAGGAAGTGTTTACTATTTTGGTGATATACAAAACCAGTGATTAAGGAAAAATAGCTACCTGATTATCCACTCCATTAGCGCCTTCCACATCTCCAACCAAAGCACTGAAATTAAGAAAGTTAGACAAATTAAAAAAACATTAGCAAATATGAGAAATGGAGGCAGAACTTAGTAGATCTTTCCCTGCTCTAAGGCACCTAATTCAAGTAATCAGCCATTTATCACACCTTTCAAGCCCTGAGGTGAATGGCACAGTAGGAAAAAAAAAATTGCCAATCTGTGCAGTACTGCAGCCCTCCAGGACTGCAACACTGGTGCAAAAAAAAAAAGAGAGAGAGAGAGAGAGAAGAAAAAAAAAAAAAAAAAGAGTGCTTGCTAAAACAGGAGTCTGGGTCACGTGACCAAGGAAGACCAAGAAAGACTCAAACTCAGAGCTTTAGCAGGGTTCTGAATATTATATGAAGATACAACGCTGTTTTTAGCACCTCGCGGCGTTTTCAACAAAGTTGTGAAGTGTGTTTGGATGGCCAGTGCACAACCTGTACATGTTATTAAGCAACGGATGGTCTGAACAGATCCCTGAGTGGCTTGCAGGATCAGTTTACAAGCCAGGCTTCAGAATCAGAGCAGCAGATCATATGTGATAGGGAATGAGAAGTGAAATCTGCATCTTTGGACATGAACTCTAACAAACGTGTGCGCTCAGAAATGCTGCGTCAAGCTCCACATGCCTTTTGCTGCAGCTGGAGGTGAGCGCTTGAGCTCTCATATATGTGTACGCAAGCCAATGAATTTAATGAGCAGTCAAAAAGTCATTTCTCCCTCAGCTTCACACCCACTCGAAGTGCTTTTCGTGATATGTCATTACCGAGCACTGAGCTCACCGGGTATTAAATGTACATGCTTCATTAGTGTAGCATAACTCCACCTAATGAGAAATAAATGTGATGACCCATTTCATTCCGGCTCAGGTCCTTACACACACTCCCTCACAAACAATGCATCTCTATTTATTACACATTGCTCCAGCGAGGGAAAACGAGCTGGAAATAAACAGCGCTTATATTGCCGGAGGCAAAACTGGGATGCAAGACGTGTGAATGGGTCAGTAGGACTTAATTTCTGCTGTGTATAAAGATGTAAGAGGAAAACCTGATCTGATCGTATGGGTCACGTGATCAGATTTGGAGGAAACACACACCTGAAAATTTCAGTCTCTGTCTTCTTGTCATCATCATCACCAGCGGCATCGTCCACATCATCATCGTCGTTGTTGTCTAGAAGACGTGACCAGACAGAAAAAGAAGTGACTGATAGATGTGTGTGTGTGTGTGCTGATCTTTTCAAACATCAGTCAATCCAAACAGGCAGAAGTTTGATCACACTCTGCTAGCAGTGTGCTATGTGCAGGTTTATCTCTACTACATGGCTGCATTTGAACTCTCTCTCTGTGTGTGTGTGTGTGTGTGTGTGTGTGTGTGTGTGTGTGTGTTATCTTCTCAACAGCACCTGCAGCTGAAAATAACGGTTGGGTAAAACACCAGATAATATTAATACAGCTGAAGGCTCATTAGTGTTTAGTAACTATGCTGTCAGGTTTATTTACTACATACGTCACGGTTTGATAGTGCCAGGTTGGTGTTTGATTTAATTGGTGACATTAATGACTTTTTTCGTTTTTAATGAACTTTGCTACCCAGCATTAGCGACATTTCTCGACATTTCTCCACCTCACCTCCGTAAAGCCAGTCCTCGTCATCCCCACTAGCGTAGCCTGTCGTTTTTTCCGTTTCCCCAGTTGACATTGTGAGCGACTGGCCACCTGGAAAAGCCCTGTGGCACAAACAACTTTCGATAAAACAAACTGTACGGGAGAAATGGCCGTGTTTTTTGAGGCGCAGCCACTAGCAGGTGGTAGCAGCTGTCAAAGTTGGAGCCGGTGTGTGGTTTCTAAGGACACGCGCTGCTTGGGCGCGTCACGTGACCTATAGGGTTTTTCAGGGCCGCAGGAAGTAAACGGCGTTCAAACCTCTCCTGTCAATATATACCGTTTTATCCTACTAATCACACCTCTCCTGTCAATATATACCGTTTTATCCTACTAATCACACCTCTCCTATCAATATATACCATTTTATCCTACTAATCACACCTCTCCTGTCAATATATACCATTTTATCCTACTAATCACACCTCTCCTGTCAATATATACCGTTTTATCCTACTAATCACACCTCTCCTATCAATATATACCATTTTATCCTACTAATCACACCTCTCCTGTCAATATATACCGTTTTATCCTACTAATCACACCTCTCCTGTCAATATATACCATTTTATCCTACTAATCACGCCTCTCCTGTCAATATATACCGTTTTATCCCACTAATCACGCCTCTCCTGTCATTATATACCGTTTTATCCTACTAATCACACCTACTATCAATATATACCATTTTATCCTACTAATCACGCCTCTCCTGTCAATATATACCGTTTTATCCTACTAATCACACCTCTCCTATCAATATATACCATTTTATCCTACTAATCACACCTACTATCAATATATACCATTTTATCCTACTAATCACACCTCTCCTATCAATATATACCGTTTTATCCTACTAATCACACCTACTATCAATATATACCGTTTTATCCTACTAATCACACCTCTCCTATCAATATATACCGTTTTATCCTACTAATCACACCTACTATCAATATATACCATTTTATCCTACTAATCACACCTCTCCTGTCAATATATACTGTTTTATCCCACTAATCACACCTCTCCTGTCAATATATACCTTTTGATCCTACTAATCACACCTCTCCTATCAATATATACCGTTTTATCCTACTAATCACACCTCTCCTATCAATATATACCGTTTTATCCTACTAATCACGCCTCTCCTATCAATATATACCGTTTTATCCTACTAATCACGCCTCTCCTATCAATATATACCGTTTTATCCCACTAATCACGCCTCTCCTGTCAATATATACCGTTTTATCCTACTAATCACACCTCTCCTGTCAATATATACCTTTTGATCCTACTAATCACGCCTCTCCTGTCAATATATACCGTTTTATCCTACTAATCACGCCTCTCCTGTCATTATATACCGTTTTATCCTACTAATCACACCTCTCCCATCAATATATACCATTTTATCCCACTAATCACGCCTCTCCTGTCAATATATACCGTTTTATCCCACTAATCACGCCTCTCCTGTCAATATATACCGTTTTATCCCACTAATCACGCCTCTCCTGTCAATATATACCGTTTTATCCCACTAATCACACCTCTCCTGTCAATATATACCTTTTGATCCTACTAATCACACCTCTCCTATCAATATATACCATTTTATCCTACTAATCACACCTCTCCTGTCAATATATACTGTTTTATCCCACTAATCACACCTCTCCTGTCAATATATACCTTTTGATCCTACTAATCACACCTCTCCTATCAATATATACCGTTTTATCCTACTAATCACACCTCTCCTATCAATATATACCGTTTTATCCTACTAATCACGCCTCTCCTATCAATATATACCGTTTTATCCCACTAATCACGCCTCTCCTGTCAATATATACCGTTTTATCCTACTAATCACACCTCTCCTGTCAATATATACCTTTTGATCCTACTAATCACGCCTCTCCTGTCAATATATACCGTTTTATCCTACTAATCACGCCTCTCCTGTCATTATATACCGTTTTATCCTACTAATCACACCTCTCCCATCAATATATACCATTTTATCCCACTAATCACGCCTCTCCTGTCAATATATACCGTTTTATCCCACTAATCACACCTCTCCTGTCAATATATACCGTTTTATCCCACTAATCACGCCTCTCCTGTCAATATATACCGTTTTATCCTACTAATCACACCTCTCCTGTCAATATATACAGTTTTATCCCACTAATCACGCCTCTCCTGTCAATATATACCGTTTTATCCTACTAATCACGCCTCTCCTATCAATATATACCATTTTATCCCACTAATCACGCCTCTCCTGTCAATATATACCGTTTTATCCTACTAATCACGCCTCTCCTGTCAATATATACCGTTTTATCCCACTAATCACGCCTCTCCTGTCAATATATACCGTTTTATCCTACTAATCACACCTCTCCTGTCAATATATACAGTTTTATCCCACTAATCACGCCTCTCCTGTCAATATATACCGTTTTATCCTACTAATCACGCCTCTCCTATCAATATATACCGTTTTATCCCACTAATCACGCCTCTCCTATCAATATATACCGTTTTATCCTACTAATCATGCCTCTCCTGTCAATATATACCGTTTTATCCTACTAATCACACCTCTCCTATCAATATATACCGTTTTATCCTACTAATCACGCCTCTCCTATCAATATATACTGTTTTATCCCACTAATCACGCCTCTCCTGTCAATATATACCGTTTTATCCTACTAATCACGCCTCTCCTGTCAATATATACCTTTTGATCCTACTAATTACGCCTCTCCTATCAATATATACCTTTTGATCCTACTAATCACACCTCTCCTGTCAATATATACCATTTAATCTTTACTAATCACACCTCTCCTGTCAATATATACCGTTTTATCCTACTAATCACACCTCTCCTATCAATATATACCATTTGATCCTACTAATTACGCCTCTCCTATCAATATATACATTTTGATCCTACTAATCACACCTCTCCTATCAACATATACCATTTATTCCTTACTAATCACACCTCTCCAATATATAATGTTTTATCCTACTAATCACACCTCTCCTGTCAATCCTTAATTAGCCTTACTAATCACAGCTGTCCATTTTAACATACTAATCACACCTCTCCTATCAGTATATACCGGTTTATCCTCTAATCACACCTCTCCTATCGATATATACCATTTGATCCTACTAATCACAACTCTCCTGTCAATATATACTGTTTTATCCTACTAATCTCCTGTCAATGTATACAGTTTATCCTTACTAATCACACCTCTCTTATCAATATATACCGTTTTATCCTACTAATCACACCTCTCACATCAATGCACAGTCCCATCCAAAAGTATTGGAACAACAAGGCCAATTCAGTTTTTCCTATTGTCAGCAATTGTTTAATAATGTAAATACTTTGTTAGGACAGAATTTATGCATAACATATAAATTACGCATAAAGTTTACTCAGAAAAATACTTCTTTTACTGATTAAATATTTAAAAGGTATGTCCCAAATTCATCTCAATAAAGTTTATGTAAACAATATTCACATAAGACATTAAATATTGAAGAAATATTGCTTACTGTTTTGTTCAGCAACAGGTAAAAATATTTGACCAAGAACAGTAATAGTTTCGCATACTTGAACAAGCCATTTTGCAAAAGCACTGTCAGCATCTATGTTGAAATTCCTTTGCAGGAACTAGAATACTACACACCTCTAAAACTCATAATAACGTCATTAAAGAACCATTTGAATTAAATAATTGATTTTCTACATAAATGTCATGGGTAAACAACTCTTAAAATATAAACTTATAAACTTAAGCCTATTTTAATACAATAAGTCTCTTTTGTTCCAACTGTGACAAGAAAAATGTGCTTACAAATCAAAAACCTGGAAAGAAAAATTTGCTTATGAAACAGCCTTTAAGCTTCTTTTTAAATGCTTTATTAGAGCTTTCAACTTACAATATAGTACAACAAAAGTGAAAACGTAGCAATAATTGTTAAAATTTACAGCAGTAGAATGAATAACAATAGTTTACTGGAACATTTAACAATATGAAACACCATAGCTCAAAACAGAAACAGAGAGGAATAATAGCTAAAAAAGAAAATAAACAGGAAAGTAAGAAAGAAGGAAGTAAGAGGGCATTACTGAAATTAAGAATTTGCATCCATTAGTGCTAAAGAGATTGTAGGCTGTGTAGATTGTACATGTCCTAAGTGCTTTTTTGTTCACAGAAAGTGAAATTGTAATCAAATATTGTTTTATCTCCTTTAAGAATACAAAAAAGAAAAAGGTTTACAGTTCAAAAACTTACATCTATGAATATCGAATCTACATAGGAAAAGAATTAAATTTATAATAAAGCAAGCACTTGGATGTATTTCAAAATATCCAAAAATAACACTTCTGGAATTCATTGAAAAACCTTGCAAGACAATACAAACTAACATTTTTTCAGAGCTGCAGAGCTGCAAAATAAAATGAAGAGGAGTTTCAGTGTCATTCTGACAAAAGGAGCATTTAGTGACAATATCAGATCTGATTTTTTTTTTAATTGTTTGACAGAGTAAATGTAATGAATTAATTTAAAAGATATATTTCTTTTACTTTGTTTGTGAGGATTTTTTGTTTGTTTGTTTCAATTTAGATGATTAAAAAAAGCCATTCCAGTATGAGATTGCAGGTGAGACAGCCCTTAAACCTCCCCGCTATGCAAACGAAGCCGTGTGACGTATAACTCGTGCGACAGCGCGGTGCCACGTCACCTTTACGAGACTCACATGGTTTGTTTTGGTATGAAGTCTGCGTGAAAATTTTGACAGCAAGATATACATATATATATTTTTTTTACTGTATTCTCCTCGTCAGGCCCTCTGGAACAATGCTGTCCGCAGATGTTTTCACGTCTTTCCCCGGACAGATGTGGGAGAAGGTGCTGTCAAAGGTAAACAAAGCGGTTGTTTTCATGGACGAGCCGTGTGCGGAAAGCCTGCACTGGAGCGGAGGGGCTGCTCTGCTGTTCGGCGCTGGAGCCCGCAATGTCAAGCGCTTTTCCAGCTTCGAAGCTGGCGCAGACAACGAGCCCAAAGCGGTGTTCGTGGTCAGCACGCTGCTGAAAGGAAGAACGGCGGACATTATAAAGGACATCGTTTCTCTTAGCCACTTCAGGTACTGTGTAGTGTTCACTGCTGTGCCGCACTCTCTGCACCTGCTCGCTGACGGAGTCTCCGCCGAGCCGGAGGGCAATGTGGCGTTTACACGCTTCGAAGAGAAGCTGTGCGGGTGGATGGGCAATGCTGAGTACACAGCCCAGGTCATGCATGCTCCAGTGCACTTCGCCAGGGCGTCCTCTCAGCTCCTGATCGCGCCCGGCTTTGCTGATCTGTTCCCGCTGTTAGACACTGATCTCACCTCCATCAACCACAAGCGGCCGGAGAAACGCCGCTTCGCCAGTCTCTCCGACCTGGACATGCTGGCTCTCCCTAATGAGCTGCAGATTAAGATCAGAGCTCTGGTCTCGGCTCTGAACACCCTCTTCGAGTTCACACACACGCGAGAGGAAAGCTTCACCGTGGGCCCAATGAGTCGCCTGATCGCTTCCGAGCTGGCCAATCATCCCCAAGCTAAAAACCGCAGGAAGTCCTCAGCACATAAAGCCTCTGTGCTCTTCATTGACAGAACTCTTGATCTGACAGGTCGAGTACTACACTGCACCAGCTAGCTGTCCAAAATCAAAACAAGTACTAAGCAGTCCCATCACTATATGGGCAAAAGTTGGTGAACACCTGACCACCACCATCCCATTCCATCCATTAGTCCTCCTTTGCTGTTATAATAAGCTCCACTCTTCCGCGAAGTCTTTCCACTAGATTTTGGAGCGTGGCTGTGGGGATTTGTGTTCATTCAGCTACAAGAGCGTTAGTTATGTCACTCAAGTTCTTCCACTCCAACCTTAACTACCATGTCTTCATGGAGCTCGCTTTGAGCACAGGGGTAATGTCATGCTGGAACAGTTCCAGCGAAGGGAAATTGTCATGCAGCGTCCGAAGACATCCAAAACAATTGCTTGCTTCCATGTTTGTGGCAGCAGTTTAGGGAAGAACCACGTGTGTGATGGTCAGGTGTCCACATAATTTAGACCATATAGAGTATTTTAAGATTACATACTCAAATAAGTTATCAATAAAAATCTCATCTTCCACTCTTTCATGCTCTCTTTTTCCATCTTTCCATTTATAAACCATACTTGAGCCATCTGTCAGTGATATTGATGATATGGTGCATTGTTTTCTAGCTAGTCATGCCTGAAGGTGTGATGGAGAATATTATATACATGATATACATAAAACCCCATAGTGCACTGCAAAAGTCCAAGGCATGCATCCTGTTGAATACAATACATGACCCATGACACCGAAAAGGGCGAAGTCTCATGGATAGATTAGGGTAGTGATGTGATGGTGTTTACGTGACAGTATGTTGCTCCTTCTGTTCTTTATGTTAGTGTCCAGGGCAGCATGATGGTGCAGCAGGTAGCATTGCCGCCTCACAGCTCTAAGATCCACTGTTCAATCCTAAGATTAGGTTTCTGTCTGTGTGGAGTTTTGAATATTCTCCTCGTATCTGCATAGGTGTCCCCCGGGTAATCCAGTCTCCTCCCATCTCCCTAAAACATCCCTGTAAGTGTGTTGGAGACCAGTAAGGTGTGAATGTGTGTGTTTAAGATGCCCTCCGATGGCCTTGCATCCCATCCAGGATCTATTCCCACCTTACACCTAGTGTTCCCGGGATAGGCTCAGAGTCCACCTCGACTCTGACTAGGATGAAATGATTACTGAAGATGAATGATTGTATGTGTTAAAGTGATCAGGCTCCTGTCCTGAGCACCACAGCCCTACAGAGTTTTTTTTAAAGTTAAATTAAAATCTCGTTGATAATTTGTTGATGGGTTGAGGTTTAAAGCAGGTCAGCAACTAAACTCTGCATGCTCACTGTCAGCCATTTTGAAAGTGATTCTAATGGTAACTTCTCTTCTCTCGCAGGAGCTGTGGGACATCATGGTGACAGCCTGGTGGAGAAGATACTGTCCGTTTTGCCTCCGTTGCCGGGTCACGTGACTGATGTTCAAGTAGACATGCTGGAGCTGACGCATCTTCAGCGCACACCTGAGGCACAGGGTGTCCTGGCACCCGGCTGCCTGGGACAGACTCAGTAAGGCCATTTACACTGCCTCAGAACAGTACCAATGACATAACACTGAGTACCTTTACACTGACACCAAGTCTAGAGTCGCTTTACGGTAAGAACTCTTAGCTTTCTGGGTCTCTTCACATCATCGGCCTGAGTATCTTAAAGATACACAGTTGACATTTTGTCTGTAGGGGAAGAAGTAACTTGGTTAATTCTACACCGCATATTTAGCTTCAAACCCCTTTTTTGGCTTCCATTTATATAAAAATTCAATTTTTAAGCCAAGCATCAGTCAGTTGAGAATGAATTCATACAGTGGCTGAAAAAGCATGTGACTGACTAAAACATTCCTCTGTAGTGGATGAAAGTATTGGGTATACTCTCTCTATTTTTCCTCACTTTTGCTATATTTAAGGTCAGCTTTCCAGGCATGAAAATGAACCTCAGCCTAGACCAAAATATGTTTTCTATTTTAACCTTATAATTTAGTCTCATGAAATTATTACTAAGGAGTAATTTTCCCCTTTTTAGGACAAATTATGGAGCATTAAATAAGAGTCTGTGCTATTGTACATGCCTTTCCTATCCACATGTGTGCATGTAGTAGCTTTGAACGGTTCAAATGTGAACCGAATTGTTGTTTTTAATCCAAATATCCCCCTGAAGAAAGGAAGTAATTGAGTTTGGAACATGGAGGGAGTATGGGAGTTTCCCGTGTGAGTTTTGGCAGATATGCACTGGCATGTACAGATCCACAAAACCAGCCCTGTGTTTTGCATACTGCTCCCGTATTATGCCAGTCATCATAAATTCATCTATTTGTATTAGAATAATACAAATAATGGGCGATGTTGTTTGGCCGATGTCACTTTCTGTGTGGCAGGATGTGGTAATGACTCCAGGTTTCTATTTCCTTGAGTGATTCTGCTCTTCTCAATTATATAACAAGTCTATGGATTTATTTCAGAATAACAGGTCATTGCTGTAAGTGGAAAAGTGTTTTATGTTGTTGGTTTTTTTTTTTCTTTCAATATAATGACTTCATTGCATTGCACTTGAACTCAGCCTTTCTTTGGCCACATTAACTAGTTGTGTCATTGTAAAAACACTTTTTAAGCGAGTAGAGCTATTTTTTGTTTTTATTTTGTGGTTAATCCTTAAAGTCTTTTGACAGGGCAGTAAAAAACAGGCTAGAGATCAGACACTTTACACTCAGTGTTTGAACCTTCTCCCAGATAAACTTTAGTATCATGTTTTAGTTATTTGTGCATTATAAGGGCTGACTTAATGGACGATGCCATGGCTTTTAAGTTTAGCCTAAAGTTAAAAGCATCACTGAGGAAAGCAGTTTACATTCTATTGGATCTGCTGTCAGACTGAGGATTGGACAGGTGGTTAATATATTCAAACTCAGTTAGTCCTCAGATCTAAGGCTCAGGATCTGACAGATAAGGTTAGTGGCATTAAAACGTTTAATCTCGGATTAATCTCTTGTCCTGCTGAGACACACATTTAATACAGCGTTCAATTTGACTCCAGTCGCAATGCGAAATTTCTAGGGGTATAATGATACACATATTTTGACTCCTTTTTTTATTTCTGAATATTGTTTATTTCATAAACAATGCAAACCCATGGGCATTTTTTTGTCTGTATAAATTCAAGTTTGTCTGTATAAATTCAAACTAAATAAATTAAAGATTGCTATGAACAGAGGTTTAATATTGTAAACAAAATGTAATACAGGTTCACCATATGTTAAAAATAAATGTATAAATTCTCCCAAAAATTGGATTTAATAAACAAAGTCCCTGACCCAGGGGAAAATGACCGATTGAAACTCTGTAGCGGCACCAGAAGCGTAATTTTTTTTACCAGAAATAGAGTTCCAAAGTCGGCTAAAATGCCCTAGTTCCGCAACCTCTTTTTCGAGCACTGTAGATTGCAGCAATACGTGGCTGGTGTTGTTTGAAAACTACTAAAGAGCTCTTTTTAACTGTTATAATGTGGTCGTGTAAGGTATAACGAGTGTCAGTCTTTGTGATCTGGAGCAGCTGGGACCAGCACGTGCTCAGTATATTTTAACTCTACGGGTTGCGTGGATTGGTACCTCTGGTGTTCAAACAATGCAATTGCATTAGATTCATAATTAATGCTGATTCCCTCTATGTGAATCACACGTTCCCATGATGCACATTGTGAAATTCATTGTGTAATGATGCATCATTAAACCCCTAGAAATTACATGATTGCAAAGTGGGGAAAAACATGGATGCCGTCATGTTCATCTTCTGTTACCAGCAATCTAGCCAGCTAACATTAGCCATATGATAGATTTATCTCCCCAAAACAGTGAATTGTATACTCAGTGTTATGTGTGTTGATTGAAATACTATTCTATACAATATAGCTCTATTAAAAGTAAAGATGTCTTACTTTGTTTACTGTTGATGATCTGAGCAACCATGTTGATATGATGTAATGTGCTGAACTCGGAGCTGAGGAGACACATCTGACTTTTTGAGCAGGAATTCTGAGTTGGGGGTCGTTTTTTTTTTCCTTTTTTTTTTTCTTTTTTCCTAGTCGGAGGTCAGAAGGTATGAGCTTTAGTCAATTGCAGCATTACTCATGGAGAATGCTGGTTTACAGGAATGATAACCCTGATTGAATCTCCCACTGAGACTTTTGGGTCATGACATCATAAGTGGAATTATTAGCAGTCATCAAAATTTAAACAGTGCACACACACACACACACACACACCCATGGAGACAAAACCCCACATGTTGTATACCAGCACCACATCCCCGCTAATGATCACAGTCATTACTGTATTGCAGTAGCACCACAGCATTAAGCAAAACCACACTGCCAGAGTTCGATGGCAGTAAACAGGAGCTGACTGTGGCCCAGATGGCATAGAGCTGGTGATGCAGGAGGACCAGCAACAGCATCAGAGTCTCTCTCTCTCTCTCTCTCTGTCTGATTCTGTAGACAAAATGAGTTAAGATGGATGTACTAGAGAATTAAATGTGAGATGAAGCTGCAGTGTCTTGATACAGCAAAAATAAGCATTGCCTGAAAATGTGCCTCAGGTTTCCATTTTCAATTTATTAAACACATCCAACATTATAAAAGAAGAATAAATGAAACTAACAAGCAACACAGTGTTTGTGTGATGCATTCAGACTCTTAGCAACATGTAACTGTCAGGTTTTGAATCGGAGATGGATGCAAGTGCAGAATAACATTTTAATAGGTGAAACGCATAGAAAGTCTAGAATATGAACAATACATTGGTAAACATGGAAGGTGACAAAATCTAGATCATGAGTGCCAGCAAAGACAGAACTTAAATACAAGTGCTCATTAGATTGTTATGTGACTCAAGTACTTGATTAACGTGAAGTGCCAGGGCTGATGGGAAATGTAGTTCTGCGCCACATTCAGTGCTGACCTGATAGTAACAAAATAAAAGCTGTGCATTTGAATGTTACACGTTACTAATTTAACATTAGGTGCTCTGGTGTGCAGGGTTGCCAGGTCTCAGCAAAATTACACAAAAGACCTGAAACTATTGAAAAAACTGGTCATTGGTTAAAGGAGTCACATTTTTCTTCTCTTTCTCAGTCTTTGTGTTGGAAGCAAGTTCACTGTAGTGCAAATATAGTTCTGATTTGTTGTTTAAAAACTACCACTATTTGGCAATCCTGGCAGCCATACTGGGGGGTGTGTCTGAAGCATGGGGTGCTTGTTTCCCATTCTGTTGTTTGCTAGCTGTGCTGGGAAAGTTACGCAACTCTCTGTAGCGCATACATGTTTTTGAATCCTACGTTCTCTGCGTTCCAAACGTGACCTTCCCAATCGCTGTGGTGATGTCTTTAACCCTGATTTAATCAGCTGGGAAATGCAGAGAATGTGTGTGTAGGTGTGTGTGTGTTAGCGCCAGCTAATATGCCAGCATTTTGGCTCATGAAAAGCAACATGTTTTTTTTATTTAAAAGCCTTGTAGCCTATTCTGATTCAAGATGAAAAGGAAGTTACTTTTTCAGAGGCAGGAGTGTGGGTTTGATTAGGTTTAAGAGTTTATTACACCTTGCACAACATATGTGGTATTTTATGACGAATAGCCTACTTTATTGTGCAGCCCGTTGAATGTAGTGTACAATACGCAGATGTATCTCAGCCTTGTAACGAACAATCTGATACTGTACACTGTATTAAAGGAAGCCCGGGTGATGATGAGTGTATCATGGGCTGATATGCATGTCTGAGTCTCGGCGCATCCACATAGTGCATTTGCGGTCTCATTTACACGTGCTGGTGATGTCAGCAAGGCTGTAGGTTGTCCTGATTCTTATTTAGGGGTTACTACATATTACTACAAACTTTGAGGTTACTACAAATCCTCAAATTTATCACAAATTTATCGCTTTTTTTTTTTTTTTTTTTTTTTCCTTGTTGGTTTCTTGGTTTGGATTAGTTTGCAAGTTAGTGAACAAACAACCAAACATGGTGTTTAAACGAATTTGTGTTATGTTTCCTCGGTCTACCAGTCTTGCCTTTGCATATTTTGCAAACAACCATTGTTTCCACCGTTTCTGTCATGTAAATTCCAGCAGTTCCATATAACCAATGCTGAATTTTTTAGGCTAAACAATCCGAGTAGGAAGGCTAAGCTAAGGAACTGCCTACTCTTGGCTACTATTGGTTTGTTCGTGTGTCTGTCAGGGAGACGTGAGCTGGACTAGCAAATAGAGTGAAGTCTGGTCAGATAAACAACTTGCTATGGTATGTCAGAGCACAACTGAAAACAAGTGTTTAGTATCACAGTATATGCAGTCTCTCTGTAAAAACAGATCGTGGAGGCATTTTAATCATTCACGGTCTAAGATCATCATCTCGCCCACTCCTATCTCTGACATAAAAACCCATTGTGATCGCTACTGGAGCTATAAGCACTCACAGCAGATAGTTGTGTTTATAGCAGTGTGTGACATGTGTTAGCTGTAAAGTCAATGAATAAGAAAATGATGAAAAAAAGTCAAAACAAAATGACTTCATATGATGAAAAAGTGACAAAAGTTTATTGAAGCATTGCCATGCAACTGTAGAATCAGTACAGTAAAAGGCAACATCCTGAAATGTAGTAAATTACTGTCTTATTTGCTTGCGATTGCTGTACTGTAGGTCCGCACAGACTTGAAGGACGACCTCTGGACTTAATCCATTTGAGACAAGGTCTTAGAGCGCACATGCATGCCTCGTGAGTCTACGTGTGTATGTCTAGCTCCAGTACCCGTCGTGTTCTCTACAATCAGGCGGGTCTTGTCATCTGTTCCTCTCCTCCTCCTGGTGCCTCTCATGTGGTTTGGGTGGGAAAAATCTCTCTGGGTGGCTCGGCTTTTCTCCTTCTCCTCTTTAAGCTCAGTGGGAGGTGGAGCTCTTTAAGCTTACTAGAGGAGAACCAGGCCACTTCCAGTGCACCAAATGTACCTTATGATTCTTTTGGTTTCTTCTCAGTACTCTAATTGGCACCTTCTTGACACCTTGACACCTTGACACCATCTGTCCTTCAGCCTAGGATCCTGACATCAATCAGTGTTTACTGTCGTTAATGATGTATCAGGGTTTTTTTTTTTTTTAAATACACTCGAAGAAATCACGGAGAGAGAAGGCATCCAGAGCACACAGCTGCTTCATGTGATGCGAGCCTATGTTTTAAATTTCCACCTCCTAAGCTACTTAGAGCAAAGTCAATTACATTGTGTTTAAATTTCCATTTCAGAATGCACATATGAGAAACCAGGAGATGAATAGTCTTCTATACAATCTTGTCTAGGCTTTATACAGTATACATCAACATTTAAGCATCAATTACACATGCAGTAGTGTTTCAATTGATATGTCACTTTTGATGTTACTTCAGTTTGTAATCACACGATTACATGTCTTGTCCTTAGAGGGTAAAGCGAAGACTTAAGGAAGGGACATGAGGAAGAGTAATTAAAAAAAATTAACCTGCTTTCTTGTTATTAAACATTGTTTTTTTTTTTTTTTAACTTCCAAATGTTTCCATTGATCCAAATGCATTAATTCCAACAATTATTTTGATTAAATAAAAAATTTGACATCATTCATTCATTCATCTTCATCTTTATCCTGGTCAGGGTCGTGAAAAATCCAGAGGTCATCATTGTCCTTCAAGATGTCAATCGGAAACTTTTTCAAACTTTTAACATGATCTTTATATCTTTATATCCACAAATATATTTTGTCCGTGCCATGCATCATCACACGAGCATATATGTGCAGAATATATATGTGCAAAATGTATGCAAAGATCCCAATTATGAATGTGAATTTATTTTTAATTTATTGGATTTATATTTATATCCGTTTATATTACAGTTTACAGTATTCTAATTGATGTATATACAATAATTATTATTTTTTTTATTTCAGTCGAGCCATTAATAGCATAATGATCAGGTTTTTAGTTAACTACTGCTGTACATAATAAACTGTTGTCTATGATGAAATGTCCAGAGGTCTCGTTAATCAAAGCGTTTAGAAAAAAAGGTCTAAATTTGTGCGTCTTCTAAAAAGAGCTGCTAGTACACACGAGAAAACTGGTATTTATCTGACACACAGCTGTACGCAATGGCCATTGATGAATCCCACATATTCTAAATTAACATGCTTGCTCACACGATCACTGATTTGCATAAAGAAACGCCCCCAAATCGCCTTATATGGTAAACAACTTCGCTTTAAAAGTCAAGCGGTCGACCCGTGGCACTGATTGTTACAGATGACATGGAGCATGCCAAAAGATCTGCGCAGATGAGCTTCAGCAGCAATGAAGTAGAGCTACTGTTGCACGAAGCAGAGCAAAACAAAAATGGTTTATTTGGCACTTTTGTCTGATAAATAGATTTTTAGAAGTATTTGTGAGCATGTGTGTATTCTGTTGTCCTATTTACAATGATGTGAAAATTAGTAATTTTTGCTTTCGCTGTCTAGTTTGGAAATGTAACGTATTGGAAATGTATCATATCGTTAACGATATGAATGAAAGTAAGATGCGTCGTGATTTGACTTGCAGTTGGTTGAGAAATCCCAGACCTATCTCCAATTTCTTTTTGAAATGTGCCCATGGCTAAAATGTTTAGAATAGAAATCAACTAAAACTGCACTGGACAAATGAAATCGACTGCTGATCCACTCCTCAGGTTCCTCGCTCCTCAAAGCTGCATGAGCCAGATCTTCAAACAAGGCATCAGCCCAATCAATCTTTAGACGTTCCTTTTTTTATATGATTTTAATTTACATTCCATCTGATATGACTGACAGTAAGTAGGATGGAAGCTCCTCATAATCAGTTTACCCACTATGGTCAGAAGCATGTGGAAATATAAGCACATCCTCATGTGCAAGCAAAACTCGATAAATCACACTATGCATAGAAACATGCATGTGCACGGTTTATGCACAAAACTATACGTACGCTCAGTTGATAAATGATTGTACTGGCTTAGGTTTTCCTTCCTTTGCTCTTATTGTTGTTGCAGGTGGGCCTCACCCATATACTGTTCTGCTGTGACATACATTTAATTACTCCTTTTGTGTTATTCTAGGCGAAAAAGTGTATAGAATATTTATAACAAGATTTTATTTTTGGCTTCTAATAGCAGGTCTGGTTAATTCAGCTCTCCTGATTGTAGGCTATTTCCTGTTGTAATACAGGAGTGATTTACAGTAGCTGTATGTTTAAGGCGCTCGGCTGGCACTGTGTGTGTGTGTGTGTGTTTGGGGTGGTATGGGTGGTCACTGGGTTTGACTTGCACTGGGAGACCTCACACACTTCAGACTGCTGAATGGAGAATTGTTCTTCCTGACCTGGTAGTGCTCTGGCATTTTTACTACCAGTGTGAGGGCAGGACAACTTATTTATTTTGTACAGTAGAGGTTCTCTTTGTATTTTCATATGTGGTTGTGTGAGACATGCCTGTGTGTGTGTGTGCGCGCATATGTGTGTGTCTTTGTAATAGTAGCTGCTGTGGGTTGGTGTTTTAGTTGGTTTGTTTTGAAGTGATCCTTTCTCATGAGTTTTCATAAGGTTGTGGAGAGTCTGATAAATAAAGACAGATGTGTGTAAATGAGTTTGGTGTGACATGTAGACTGTGTGTGTGTGTGTGTATATGTGTGTGTGTGATTGTGCCACATTTAGCAGCAACCAAACACTTCTGATAACGGGAGATCAGTCTTTCACATCGCTGTGGAGGAATTTTGGCCCGCTCTTCTTTACAGAATTGCTTTAATTCAGCTACATTGGAGGGCTTTCGAGCATGAACTGCCTGTTTAAGTTCCTGCCACAGCATCTCAGTGGGGTTCAAGTCAGGACTTGGATGCTCCAAAACCTTAATTTTGTTTCTTTTGAACCATTCAGAGGTGAACTTGCTCTCAATGTCTTGCTGCACATCCCAATTGCGCCTGAGGTTCAGATCACAGACTGATGACTGGGCATTCTCCTTCAGGATTTTCTGATAGAGAGCACAGTTCATGGTTCAATTATGGCAAGTCGCTCAGGCCCCGAAGCAGCAAAGCATCCCCACACCATCACACTACCACCACCATGTTTGACTGTTGGTGTGATGTTCTTATTGTGGAATGCTGTGTTAACTTTACGCCAGATGTAAAGGAACACGTCTTCGAAAAAGTTTCCACTTTCAACCCAGTCCAGAGAATATTATCCTGGAAGGCTTGGGGGTCCCTAAGGTATTTTTTGGTGATTGTGCGACCAGCCTTTATGTTCCTTTTAATTCGCAATAGTTTTCACATTGCATTTTTGCCAAGTCTTTTTCTATTGGTGGAATCATGAAGTCTGACCTTATCTGAGGTGATTGAGGCCTGCAGTTCCTTAGATGTTCATCTGGGGTCTTTTGTAAACTTCTTGGATGAGTTGTCACTGTGTTTATGGAAGAATTTTGGTAGGCTGGTCACTTCTGGAAAATTTCACTACTGTTCTTTTTTTTTTTTTTTCTTTTCTTTTTCTTCTCTCTCATAAAGCTTTTTCCATTTGGAGATAATGGCTTTTACTGTGGTTCACTGCAATCCCAGATCCTTAGAAACTTCCAAATTGATGTATTTCAATATCTTTCTTTCTCATGTCTTCTGGAATTTCTTTTGATTGCAGCATGAGTGTATTTCTTCTTGAGACATTTTAGCCTACTTTACATTGCTGGAAAGGTTCAATTTAAGTGTTGTTTAGATTTAACAAGGCTGGCAGTAAACAAACCTGGGTGTGTGTAGTCTAACTGAATTAAATCAATTAAATTTGGTTAATTGGGTAATTGAGTAACTAAGAGGGAAATTACTTTTTTTCACACAGAGCCAGTTGGTTAAACCTTTTTTCCCTTCAATAAATGAAATGATCATTTAAAAAACTTTTAAAAAGGGTTGCAGCGGTATACCGGTTTCATGGCCTGTCAGACTCGTCAACTTGCTCCTCACACACACGTACAACGGAGAAAATGTCAGAGTGAAGCGAGGCTGATATCACCAATCCCCATCGAGTGCCGAAAAAGTAGTTAAAATCAGCAGCTTTGGATATCCCGGAAATAAAACGGGGGTTGTCCTCAAGGACGGATATCCAGTTTGCAAAAAATGTGGACGCAAGATGGCTGCCAAAGGAGGAAACACATCAAACATGTTCGCCCATATTCAAGAACACCATCCCTCCATGCAGATCAAGGTATATGTTCATTTTATCCCTAAGGAAAAAACATGCGAACGTTTAAACTTCAATCATAAAATACGCCATCGAAATCATTTTTCACATCCCGGCTCACAGCTACATCTGCGTTGTCTGTCTGTTTGGTAACCTCTGACTGGCAAACACACACACTGACCCCGATCTGAGTGTGTGTGAGAGAGAGAGAGAGAGTTAAAGGTACGGACAGGAGCAGTCTGGCTGCGATGTTGCTCACCTATAGTATATGTTAATAATCATAGGAGTAATGTGGCCAGAAAGTATCTCTGTATCCCTACCACAAGCGTGCCTTCAGAGAGGATGTTCAGTACAAGCAGACACATTCTGTCACCTCAGCAGCCAAGACTGAGCCCTGAAAATCTCAACATGCTTACATTTCTTCATCATAACCTGGCCTGAATGAAATCAAGAAATACATGCTGCTATGATAATCTGGTCTCAAGAAAATAATAACAAAAAGGTTCTGTACTTTCTCTCCCATTTATGTTGTTCAGAAGGAAGTACAGTTTGATTTATTTTTTGTCAAAGGGCGATATACACTATATTACCAAAAGTATTCGGTCACCTGCCTTGACTCACATATGAACTTAAGTGCCATCCCATTCCTAACCCATAGGGTTCAATATGACATCGGTCCACCTTTTGCAGCTATTACAGCTTCAACTCTTCTGGGAAGGCCTTCCACAAGGTTGTGTTTATAGGAATTTTTGACCATTCTTCCAAAAGCGCATTGGTGAGGTCACACACTGATGTTGGTCGAGAAGGCCTGGCTCTCAGTCTCCGCTCTAATTCATCCCAAAGGTGTTCTATCAGGTTCAGGTCAGGACTCTGTGCAGGCCAGTCAAGTTCATCCACACCAGACTCTGTCATCCATGTCTTTATGGACCTTGCTTTGTGCACTGGTGCACAGTCATGTTGGAAGAGGAAGGGGCCCGCTCCAAACTGTTCCCACAAGGTTGGGAGCATGGAATTGTCCAAAATGTTTTGGTATCCTGAAGCATTCAAAGTTTCTTTCACTGGAACTAAGGGGCCAAGCCCAACTCCTGAAAAACAACCCCACACCATAATTCCTCCTCCACCAAATTTCACACTCCGCACAATGCAGTCCGAAATGTACCGCTCTCCTGGCAACCTCCAAACCCAGACTCGTCCATCAGATTGCCAGATGGAAAAGCGTGATTCATCACTCCAGAGAACGCGTCTCCACTGCTCTAGAGTCCAGTGGCGGCGTGCTTTACACCACTGCATCCGACGCTTTGCATTGCACTTGGTGATGTGTGGCTTGGATGCAGCTGCTCGGCCATGGAAACCCATTCCATGAAGCTCTCTGTGTACTGTACTTGGGCTAATCTGAAGGTCACATGAAGTTTGGAGCTCTGTAGCAATTGACTGTGAAGAAAGTCGACGACCTCTTTGCACCATGCGCTTCAGCATCCGCTGACCCCTCTCCGTCAGTTTACGTGGCCTACCACTTCGTGGCTGAGTTGCTGTTGTTCCCAAACTCTTCCATTTTGTTATGATAAAGCTGACAGTTGACTGTGGAATATTTAGGAGCGAGGAAATTTCACGACTGGATTTGTTGCACAGGTGGCATCCTATGACAGTTCCACACTGGAATTCACTGAGCTCCTGAGAGCGGCCCATTCTTTCACAAATGTTTGTAAAAACAGTCTGCATGCCTAAGTGCATGATTTTATACACCTGTGGCCAGGCCAAGTGATTAGGACACCTGATTCTGATCATTTGGATGGGTGACCGAATACTTTTGGTAATATAGTGTATATATATTTTTTTAAAGGTCCTGCTCCTTTTTTTCTTCCCAATTTCTTTTGTTCAAACAGGAGATTTCTTATTTATTTTATTTATTTTCAAAAGGGAGACTTTTTTTTTACACATACTTCAATTTTTAAATAATTGGTTTCAAGTTTCAATTATAATAAAGTGTATGTTCAACCAAAAAACCCTCTGTTTTAATTCCTTTAAGGGTCACTGTAACTGATGATAATAATAATAATAATAATAATAATAATAATAGTTGTGTATAATAGTCGTGATATTTTCAGATACGGTTATTGTATCATGAAACTCATACAGTTGCAACCCTGTTTACTCAGGTTGTCTTTGTCTTGTATTAAATTTAGGTTCAAGAGCTGAAACAAGTAGGTATGACAAATATGCAAGTATTTAATAAATCAGGAAGGGGGCAAATACTTTTTCTTGGCATTGTAGTAGCTGTTTACTTCTGAACCTGCTACAGTAGCTGGACTGCAACATGCAGTTGTTTTCCCTCCATTTCACCCCTCATTCTCTCCGGTTTCATCTTCTGGGTTTTTTTTTCCAAGTTTTCCACATCCCTCTGGTAGTCTGGTAGATCTGTAGCTACACACTGCTAGTATGTTTAAGTGGCTTTTCCACTAATCATAACACTCTTTATGGTTATTAAATGAGTCATACTCCAAGACTCACCCTCATACAGCCTATGGTTAAGTGCTCTGGAAGGCGGAGATGAGCACCAGCCAGTGTGCTCATTGCCTTGGCACTGACCAGCTTAAAGAGGAAGTGTTCATTTTAGACGTCCCTTACACAGACTTTGCAGCAATCCTCCCATGGTGTGCCTGACTGATGGATTTAGATGCTGATTCAAAGTTGAATCTTACCCAAGTGTCACAGACTAAACAACTTGCCAGGTGTAAATGCCCATGACAACAGTTGATTAGCACAGTAATAAGCTGATCTGGCTGATCTGATCTGGCTCTAGAACTGAGACCATGCACAAACTTTTGTTCGTCAACAGAGCTCTCTTTACAAAGACTGGCCTTCTTTCCCATTCCTTGTCCGAAGAGTGTGAGGATGCTATGTCTACAGCAGCGTCTGGGAGGTTTTACCAGGCTGATTTGACCAGGGAGTTGCACTATCATGAATTCAAGCATTAGTAGTGCCTTCTTTTTTCACTTTTTTCTCACAGAATTCCCTATGCCACAGTGCAAGGATTTTATCAAGAGCTTTAAATGAAGTTGACATCTTTTGTTCTACTGCTGGCATTGGAACCCCTCAATTTACTAGCACATGCCAAGTCTGGTTAGGACAGCTTGCCTTGCTGGACATGTGTAATTCAACCCTGCAGAACATGTTCTGTGTGCCAGGGATGCTCCTTGGGCCTGCTGCTAAAGAGGCCCTAGAAAGAAGAGTGCAGATTGTTTCAGGATCATGAAACAAGCATGGCCAAACAGACTGGCCATAAAGCACCTTTTCAAACTTTATATGGGAATTCAGAGGCCCAGAAACACTTTAGGAAATAAAGGTGTGTGTGATGGCAAGAGTGTAGTCTCTACTACTTTGAAGGGGGGAAAAAAAACCCACCATGAGGGAACTCATTCACTGTCCTATTGCCTATAAAGCTGCTGTCAGAACATTTTAAGAACAGATGACGTTTTCAGTTGCGGGAACAGTGATATTTGGTACAATTGGATCATAGGATTGCCATTATTCGTTTATGAATCAATTCTCCGCTCCACTTTTTGCACACTCAACCTATTTTCAAATGCACCAAAGCTTGCATGTTTTCATTCTCAAGGGATTAAGACTGAAGGATGCAGTAAAAGAGACAGACATATATATTCCTGCCTTGGGCCAGTGTTCCTGGTATAAGCTCCCACTGGTAGACTGACCAAGATAAAGTGGTTACTGAAGATGGAGAGGCTCGTTCGATCCTGAGCTTGAGTTACTGTCTGTGTTCTCCCAGAGTCCATGTAGGTTTTCTCTTGGTACACCTGTTTCCTTACATTTCTCAAAAAGCATTCCAGTATTTTCTATATTGCCCCTGTGTGTGAATGAGTGTGCGAAAATGTGTGTGCATGGTGCCTTTTGATGGACTGGCACCATGTCCCAACCTCATGTTATGGCTAGTGTTCCCTGGATTGGCTTTAGATCCACCACCAACCTGTTTCACTCAGAAATATTTTATTAAACAGAACAAAAATGTGGATTTTTTGTTTGTTTGCTTGTTTCAAAGAGTATATATGGTCATAGGAAGCTTCTTTTCTCTCCTCGAGTTTGATCTTTTTTGATTGGTATTAATGTGACATTTGGAGCACATTTATATTACAAATGCATTATAAATATATATTATATTTTGTAAGCCTTTCTGTTTTGTACACACACACACACACACACACACACACACCCTGAGGAACATGTAATGAACAGCACAGCACTGATTAGTAGTGAATAACATGTTTGAGAAATCTAATATTTTCAGACATGAAATACTAAAACCCCTCCAGGCAGTGTAATTTGCTCGTGTTTAAATGCTATATTCAGGGGCGTGTGTGTGTGTGTGTGTGTGGTCTGCTCAATAAGAATGATTTTGCTGTTCAGGGAGTCACGGATGATGCAAACTGAGTAGCAGATGAGAGAATTTGGAATATGTAAATACGTAAAATAAGTATGTGCTTCTTTTGTGTCTGGACATAGTTTGTATTGATACAATTGGTATCTGTGCACAAAGACTGAAAATGCAAACTTCAAAATTGAGCATAGTAAAGAAAAGTTTAACCTGGCATCACGTGTGGACAGAGAGAACAGAGTACACTTTGAAGAGAATAAGAACTGCAATAGAAAACAAAAAATGTATACTGATATTTCTGTATATAGCACACATGCAGTATTATGCACTGCCTCTGTAATATCTATGGAAAAAGATGATTGACTGCTTGAGGCCTCTTGACTTATCTTGGAATTAGAATGTTGTCATCTAAAAGCTCCCTTCCCTTCTCTTGCCTTAAACTCCCTTCCCTTCCATTTTCTTGCCTTGCCTTCCCTTGCCTTGCCTTGCCTTCCCTATTCTTCCCTTGCCTTCTTTTCCTTTCCTTTGTCTTCCTTTGTCTTCCCTTGCCTTACACTCCCTTTCCTTTCCTTTCCTTTCCTTTCCTTCACTTCCCTTCCCTTCCCTTCCCTTCCCTTCCCTTGCCTTGCCTTGCCTTGCCTTGCCTTCTTTTCCTTTCCCTTGTCTTCCCTTACCTTACACTCCCTTTCCTTTCCTTGCCTTGCCTTGCCTTCTTTTCCTTTCCCTTGTCTTCCCTTGCCTTACACTCCCTTCCCTTCCCTTCCCTTCCCTTGCCTCGCCTTGCCTCCCCTTTCCTTGGCTTTCCTTTCTTTGCCTCGCCTTTTCTTGCCTTGCCTTGCCTTCCGTTGCCTTCCTTTCTCTTTCCTTCCCACTTCACAAAGTCTGCAACACACAGTGTAATGTTATCACACAGTAGTGGTCAGGTGTCTTGGCTTGCTCCAAATGAGTGAATGAGCGGGTGATTAGCTTAAATTAGCAAATGGCTATAATTACAGTGTAACTGCTCAGGGTTGAATGTAGCTAATTGCTGAGTATTTATGCAATATGAGCGAGACACACTAAGTGGTAAACAAAGCCATAATGAGCAGACATGTTTATTAGTTTATAATATTGCTAGATTACTCAGTTTAACACTTTCCAGGGCTTAGAAGTCTGTTATTGCTTGCTCATAACTGTGCAGTGATGTTTAGTGCACACACAACTTTATTAAGTTTTATTATTTACACTTATCATTTGGAAGAGAGTTTTCTCTTAAATATGTGGTGGTTCACACTGTTCAAGCATATACCCCTTGAAGGGGGCAATAGTGATATAAGTGCTGTGGAGCTTGTTTTTACCATTTGATCAAAAACAAGTGTAGGATAGTTTTAGGAAGAAGTCAATCACAAGGGCCGGTGTAAGTGCTAGTATTCAGAAGTACCATGAATGGTACAGTCTTGAAGTTGAAATATACTAACTGACAGTGTGCATGCATTACCTTCGTATTCAACCCAATGCCAATCCACCGCGACTCCCTTCACCCCCTTGAACTTTTCCACACCTGGAATTGAAGCAGACTTAATCAGCATCTTTTCCATTTGGTTTAGATAATATGTCTAACATTTGGCGGTGCAAAACATTTTTATTGTGACACACAGATAATTAAGCAAAGAAGCAGACATCTGTTGCTTGCATAAGTACTCACCCCCCTGATTCAATATTCCGTAGAGCCACCTTTGGCTGCTGTTATATCTGCAAGTCTTCGGGGAAATGACTCTATCAGATTTGTACATCTGGATCCTGATATTTTTCCCATTCTTCCTGGCAAAATTGCTCAAACTCTGTCAGATAAATTGGCCTTTACCTGATCACTGCCTGTTGTTGGACAGCCTACTCTCCGTTGGTTCTGCTCTGCGGTTGTGCTCTGCAGGATGTTTGAGATATTTTTTAATAACACTGATAACGTAAGTGCATCCTGGACTTGTTTTGATAGATCCTTGGTCTTCATGATGCTGTTTGTTTAGATATGTTCTCTAACAAACTCTGGGGTCTTCCAGGTACAGGCATATTTATATTGAGTTTATGAGACACTTTATCATTGAAACATTTTGCAACCATGTAGATACCATTCAGCTAATTATATCACTTCTGATGGGACCTGGTTGCACCAGAACTAAATTAAGGGTCTCACAGCAATCGTCTAAATACTTATACAATCAGAAATTTTTACATTTTTTATTTGTAAATAATTTTATAAACTGTAGTTTCAATATGAATAACACTTCAGAATAAGCCTCAGATTTCCCTTCCTGGCTGACAGGAGTGGAACACTAACAATTGGTCATTTGAGTTACGTCTGGCCATTCTTTTTCTCATCAATGTGGCTTTTCCACCTGCAGAACTGATGCTCAGTGGATGTTTTTTTGGATTTTGCACCATTCTGTGTGAACTCTAGAGACTGTCTTGCATGAAAAATCCCCAAAGCAGATTCTAAAATACTCAGCAGCCCCTCTGTCACCATCAACCATACCACAGTCCACATCACTGAGATCACATTTTCCCCATTCTGATGTTTGATATGAGCACTACATGATATTCATTTCATGGGAATCTGCATATCTGAGATTGTCGATGAGCTCTTTCTCTTTGTTTCTTTATTTTTTGCTCCCATAAAAACAACTAGCAGTGCAAACAGAGATGTCATTATCTCTGTAAAACAAACTAACGGTGCGAACAGAGATTAATGTTATGTTCTTCACTGTTGAAGTGTCTCACCACTGGAAGGGAGAAATCTTTTATTTTGGCGCTTGACAAAACCATCAGCCAGTCTCCTCTTGGATTCTCCGACGTAAAGCTGATTACATCTTTTGCAGAAAAGACAATAAACACCACCTGTGGTGATACATAAGTGATGGATGGCAAAAACTGACCCTTTAGAGCCTGTGATTTTCTTGGCTGTGTTAATGAATTTGCATGGGGTACATCTTGATTGTTTAATTCGCTCCTGACAAACATGTCTTCAATGTTCTTGTCCTGTTAGTAGGACATGAATAGAGGTTCCTTAAAAAGAGAAACAGTCTCCAGATCACCCTGATCCATATCTGTGGTGTATAAGCAATGTGGTTTGTACGATGTTTTGGCATTTAGGAATGGTTCGCTCAATATAAACAGTAATCTGGTCTTTGCTGTCATATTGTAAAATGGCCCTTATGCTTCCTGAGCCCTGTTCGCTCCCCATGAACCCGGGATGTGCCCCCGTAACCCTGTGTTCCAGCCACAGCTCTGTCACAGGTCAGTTTTCGTTTGTGAATGAGTGTGTGATGACTCTGTGGCTGTGTGTGTGTGTGTATATCTGCATGCGTAGGCTGAAGATTTGATGGGTTTCAGAAATATTTAGTCAGTTAAATCTCATTCTTGACTGCTCTGTCATGGATTTCCAGGAAGAGTTCGACTGCCCCCACCTCATACACTCTTCTCTCTCTCTCGCTCACTCTCTCTCTCACTCACACACACACACACACATACACACACGCGCACACAGATGAATGAGGGGCAAAATTAAGAAAGAAAGAAAAGGGTGGAAATACTTGACTCAACATTCTGATGTTTTCACAGAAAACAGTCTTCACATTACACACACACACACACACACACACACACACACTTTTACGCACTTACTCACTTATCCCCATGGCTGGGCCGTGTAGCCTGGGGAAAACCGTAGTGGAGAAAGAAATGGGGGATGGAAGGAGGGAAAAGGACAGATTTTTGGGGGTAAATTGGAACCATACTGCTTTGCATCTGGACCCTTTGCCTTCCTGGAAAACGCGCACGGATCCACACACGCACATACACACAGGGTCCAGTCTTAACTCTGGTATTTGAACCATGCTGACTATGTGTGCATCTGTGTGTGACATGCAAAATCATTTACACTGGACACATTACTTGCACACATGGATACTATGCACACCAGCTTACACAGGTTACATGCAATTAAAGTGGTTAGGAGTAGGGTTTGTGTGTGTGCGTGTGTGTATATGTGGGGGGGCAGTGACCTTTTCACAGAAGCCTTCATCCCTCTCCCTTCTCTCTCTCTCTCTCTCTCTCTCTCCATATAGTAAAGCCTGAGTCAGCTGACACAACTTGACACTTCTCAAAACTTCTCTCATGTAGGTTTACAATAGACAAAAAACAAGCCTGGATCCAAACCGCTCGGCTTTTGTCCCTCTTTCTCTTGCTTTTTAACCTCTTTTTTCTTTTTTTTTTTTGTTGGAGTGATGGAGTTTGGCGGAGTCAGGGTCTTTCTGCCAGGACCCCGTCTGGAACATATTACAGCTGAGATTCAACACATGGCAACAGTTAGAGGGAGAGAGAGAGAGAGGAGGGGGGAGAAAAAGAAACACATAGGAGATTCAACATTTGGGCCGTGTGTCAGTGAGACGCCCCCACATGCGCCACTCGCCTTCGTCCTTCTCGTGATCTGTTTTTTTTCCCTTCTTGTTCTCTTGCTTTCCTGCCCTCCATTTGACATCACACCCTCACTTTTTCTCCCAACTTCATACACTGGTTGATTTTTATTATTATTTTCATCATCATCATCATCATCTCACTCACTCACTCACTCACTCACTCACTCCCTCTCTCAACAAATATGCAACAATTAATTCGCAACAAATAAAAATAAAACGCATCCTTTGCATGCACACACATACTTAAACATGTTTTCCCCCTTATTCTGTTCTTGGAATGGCTGAAATGACCCTTGAAATGACCCTTTCTACATGTTTGTAGTGAGTGTGCAAGGCTTTTTAGGAGACGAGCTGATTTGTTGTTTAGACCTTACACCACGGGGTATTGTATTACTCGGCACTTACAGTACGTTTAATTTTCCCCAAACCTTTTCAAGGAATCAGAAATTAGGATCACACTAGGAGGTCTGACATGCAGGCACCATAAAAACAGTGACTAGTTAAGTAGAAGTGATTTGCATCACGTAATTATTAGCATGATGGGCTTGATGTTAGGACAGTATGATATCGATATATGCCTTAAAACGCACTTTTCGGATTATCATCAGGTGTCAGTGAACTCCATTGTTGTTTACTGTAAAATTGACTGGAAGTTGAAATCAATTTTTGTATCAATCAGTCAATTTTCTGCTCTTGCTTTAATTTTTATAAAGGTTGAGAAAGCATATATATATATTTTTAATAATATGGTTTCACTGTTTTTTTTTTTTGGCACTTTTCAATCAACATCTCAACAAAACATTAATATTTATCTAATATTTATTAACATTAATATTAGTGTATATTTAAACATACAAAAAATGTCCGTAGTATTTGAAAGTTCTATGCTGAAATATTTAAGGTACAGTGTTTTACTATTCGTTGCCTAAGCTGTGTGGCTGAATGACCTTTTTTGTTTTGTAGGAAAATGTGTCTGAATAAATCCTTGTAATATATACTGTGCTTTATTTTTATATATTCTCTCTCTCTCTTATTAAAAATAATACCTCTTAAGAAAAGTACTTATGCAGTGGGCATATACAGTGAATAATAAGACATGTAAGGGTTAGGGTTCAACCTTACTGATAAAAGTTATTAAAAACAATTCCTGCATGAGAATTCTAGCAAAAACGTATAAACAATAAAACAATGCTGCAGTGTCTATATAAAGAAAAACAAATCTGAAAAGTTGAATGCATAAAATATATGAAGTTTATAGAATATGCAGCCCTAATCCAGAAGCGCTAAGTCTAGCGTTTTAAGAAACTTAATAACGGCAGATGTGAATTTTCATGGCATCTGATCGAGTAAATGAAACGAAATGGCAGTAATCAGCCCCAGGCAATTTAGTGTTAAAAGGAAATGATGAGCTATGATTATTATTTCTTGCCTGAATTGTGAATCACATCGAGATTAAATAGAAGAATGATTCTGATAGCAGGACAGATTATTGAGAAATCTTCAAACACAATCTGAGTCAGCCTTTGAGGAGAACAGAGCTCGTTGTTTTGACTCAGCTAGTGGGTGTGCCTGCTGTGGGCGTGTCTCTGAGCCAGTAGTGAAATATACTGGAGCGTTAGTTCTGTCTTGGGGAGGAGAACAAATCAAATAATTGTCTTCAGCCAATCATATCAGCCCAGAGCTGTGAGAAGGAGGAGTTTACTGCTGTATGCCAAGCCCACCCTGGCCTCTTGCTCCACTGCACAATGAAACTGTATTAGTTCCAGAGCTGAGCCAGAGTTATTACTGACCCATGTTCGCCAGCAATTGACCTCTTTTGACCTCTGCTCCGCAGGTCTGCCGCAGAACGGTCGCTATGGGAGACGATGCTCGTCGCTAAGCAGAAGGAGGCGGTGATGGAGGTGAGGAGGCAGCTCGTGGAGGCAGCCAGCAAAGAGAACCTGCCAATCAAAATGAGTCTGGGTACGCCCACTGCGCGCACACACATGCGCACACATACACACACGCTTGTCCTTGCAATAACTCACACGCATATCCCCATAGGTCCCAAATCAACCCACATCAAGTTCCAGCCACAAACACACACACACACACACACACACACACACACACCAGCCCTGCTCAGTTTTAAGCTCCAATCCGATAGCATTAAGGGTTGATTGACAATTGAGCGCCAGTACAGCGTGACACAAATGCAGCTTGGATCCCTTAGCACGAGTTCACCAACCACAAATGTGTGGTGCTCTAATGGGCTTTTAATGAGTGCCATTCTGACAGTGAGCCCAAACAGCAACACACACACACACACACACACACACAATCAATTCATCTATTGTGATCCAGATGGATGACCATACGGAACAAAAGCTCACATTAAAACTGATTTATTATTTGCAGTTTTATTTTTGTGATGCAGCACCAAGAAGATAGATCAAGAGAAGTAGCATGTTGTGAACAGACAGCGCGAAAGAAGAAAAGAGAAAGCGAGTGTGTCGTAATGAAGGAAAGGCAGAGGGAGAAGAAAGAGTGGAGGAAAGATTAAAGCTTGGGTAAAGACCCACAGCGCCTCCATCAGGTGTCATTCAGTATTTATTATGCGTGCAAAGCACATGTGGCTGCAAAGGAAATATGAAACACATGTTGGCACACACACACACACACACACACACACACTCAAACACGTCCTATTGTTTGAAAGTTAAGCTGCGAAGGCAAAATTGAAGGTCAAAAATACTTTTATTTGTACAGAGAAGAGCTAGAGAAGCAATTTTCATCCACTGTCTTTCAATCACTCACACGCATACATGTGTGCATGCACACACACACACACGTATTCTCACCATGTACTTTTGGGCTTACTCACTGAAAAGACTTCCTTTATAACTGAGACTCTAGTGGAAGCAGAACGCCAGCGTTTTTCAGCTTGATCTCTATCTGGATCTGTAGTGTCCTGTACTGAGAAAGGAAAACCTGTTTACGCACAACACGCTAACTGTATAATGGAAGTCTGTGGGCAGTTATTGGAACAGTCACTAAACGTTCGTGTGAACAGCAGCGGCTCATGATCATAGATCAAAATTTCCATCCCAACTACATCTCAAAAGACCTAAAACTAGCCTAAATCATTTGGGTATTGGAAAAGAGAGACCCTCCTCAGACCGTCTGTGTGGAAACAAGTATTTCACATGTATTTCTGATCAGTCCATTCCATAATCCCCGTTTCTCTCTCCCAACCTTTGCAATATATCTTGCACTAGAAATGGTTCTGTACATCATAGACACACTGTCTGCACTTACGCTTTGCCATTTTGCGTAGATTTATTTGATTTTTTTAAATTTAATTTTTTATTTTAGCCTTTATTTAACCAGGTAAAGTCACACTGAGATTAAAAAAACTCTCTTCGACAGACCTGGCCAAAAGAGCAGCATACAAAGTTTCAACAAGCAAACAGACAACAACAAATAGATACAATACAGTTAGCATAACGACATAAAAAGATTTTGAAAAATAGCAATTATTTATAGCAACATTTACCGATAGAGCCAACTTCTATATCCTTTAAAATTGATTTAAGTTTTCCCAGTTAAACCAATTCAGTTAGGTAGTTTTTAGGTCCTTTTGAACAGCATTCAAATGATGTAAGTATTACAATGATACTTAGATCCTTATTTGCCCAATTCTGTTTCGACATGGAGTACAGCCAACTAAAACCTGTTTTTAGAACGTAGGACATATTGACCATTTGTATTCGAAAGATACAAATAAAGATAGGAGAGAACAAGTCATAGTAGAGATTTGTATATAAAAGTGAGCCAGTGAGTCTGTGTACACACATACATACAGTGATGGCCATTGAACTCATTTGCTATAAAACATGATATTGGCTGCAGCTGAGTATTTTTAAACTATCCCAATCTGGCAACCTAGTCATTACCTGTACTGTCCGCTCCTCCACTAAGAAATATTCACAAGAGAAAGTATGGGGCAGCACAAATCCTGCCCATATGGATCTCTATTAACGCTTGTTGCAGCTCTTTTTTTTTTTTTTTTTTTTTTGACCACTAGGTGAAATAATGTCTATATGGAAGCTAAGTGGGGGCGGTGAACATGCTCCATGCACGCTCCTTATCTGCAAATGTGAGCAAATTAATGGATCAGTTAGTGCAAGCAATTAAATCGGCTTATGTCTGTCAGATAGCAACATTTTTTAAACTTGTTAATCACTAGAAAGAGGTCATTAGGAGTTGTGAGGCAGTAAATGAGGATCAACCTGCCCCTATGGACCGCCACTGCATGTGAAAGCTGAATTTACTTTTTCATTTAGATGCATTTATAAATTAAGCTTGAATCTGTGTAACTGGCGATTGCTTGAGTGCAGTACTTGTTTTAAATGTGCCTTCTGTATTCGCATATTTATTGACCTATTTCAGCATCTTCCCTTAGGCTTGTGAGTTATCAGGTTTCCTGTTCCTCATTCAGTACAGGAAAGGGGGGCAAAATTGTCTTGTGGAAATCACACCTACCTTACAGACGCTGTAGATAGCAATTAGTTGTTTTTTTTTAAAAAAAAAAACAAGACTGAAATGTTTATTTCAGACTAAACAGAAGTACAAGTTTGGCAGCATTACATTTTTCGCCACTTTCCATGTCCAAACGTTGGCTTTTGAGTTGAATTTGACATTAAAAGTTGTCGAATTGACACAACCCCACACGTACCCTGTAGTCGAACTGTATAGAGTGAAGTTCATTAGACTCCAGTTTCATAACATTCATTGTGCCAGGACAGTTACAGTATGCAAGAGGCCAGAGACCTGCCGCTCATCACTCTTGAGTCACACTGTGGTGTGTCACACTGTCACACTGTCACACAGTGGTGTGTGCTTTATACTGCTGTCTTTCTGTTTTTATGTAACATAAGTCATATGTCCTTACTCTACATTTATCTGTGAGGATTAGTCATCTTACAGATGTTTGTAGACAGTTTCATGATGTGTGGAACGTGTGTGTGCGTATGCATGTGCGTGCGTGTGTGTGCGTATGCCTGTGCGTGCGTGTGTGTGTGTTCCTCATCTCGTGTTGATGGGGACTGCTCTATTTCAACATGTGGATCCGCTCTCCTATATCACTCTGAATTCTCTTGATTGTGTATGGAGAACAATTCTGGAGCACACACACAAACTTATATATGTATACGTGTGTGTGTGTGTGTGTGTGTGTGTGTGTATATATACATGTGTGTGTGTATATATATATATGTATATATATATATATGTATATATATATATATAAACTGTGTGTGCATATACATATACATACACACACACACATACATACACACACACACACACACACACACACACACACACACACAGAGCTCAGCCAGCTTTGTCCACTGAATAACAACTATTTCCTGATCTCCAAGCCAAGAGAAACACAGCGTTGCCAGAAAAATCATATTACATATCAAACAAGACACACACACACACACACACACACACACACACACACACACACGGTCAGCTAATATTTTTCCTTTGCTATATGCTCTCGGACCTAGAATTGGTCCTCTCGCTGTTCATATTTATTCATATATGTAAATTTATTTAATACTTTTTTTATTGATGTGTTTTCTAGAACACTCCATGACTCTGTTCTTATAGATCAGAAGGTCAAACTATATTTTTTCATGGCTTTATTAAATGTATTATTTTGCAGGCTCCTTGTTATTAGAAACGTACCACCATACCACCACCGCTAGTGTATGTGCGTATAAAAAAAGAGAAATCCATGAGGGTTTTTTCAACATTTTGTGCCTCAAAATTGCTTCACCACAAACTATGTTTTACTTGTTTTCTTCATCTTCTGTGATTCGAATCCGTTCTAAGCTTTTGCAGTGATTGGCCAGCACATTTCAGACCTTCGCTCGAGGACGATTCCACTGTCTGCTCACACTTATCTTAATCTTCGTCTCTGTTTGGCTCTCTCCAGCTCCCTCTCGTTTGAGTTATGCTTGGCAAATTAAGCTAAAGTGATTCCTGGGTGTTTTGCCAGAGCGTTTGAAAGCTGACTCACTCTACAATGGCTCTTTTCTGCGCCTGGATATCTCAGACCATTTTATTCGACAGTATTTTCCCATAATGCCGAAAGCCGACATGGCCTTTTTATACACAGTGCCACCATTTTGTTTCACCCCTGCTGCCCGCTAGCTGACACGACTTGCACAGTGGACTGCATAGTCCATGTTTCATTGACTCTTAATGTAGTCATTGAGAGACAGTTATGGACCGTAGTGCTTTTGGGTTCGTAATTTGGATCATTTGGGATTAACCGCCCGTAACCCTATTACAGTTGGAGCATTTCTGATCGATCCTAAAGCTTGGTATTAATTTCTCAGCATATAACCCACAGTACTGTAGTCATTCTTTTCCCTTTGCCTGATTTTAAAGCGTGTTGACATTGAGGATTGAGTGCATAGTACAATGAAGGACACACATACGGCCGTTGAGCATAGTTTTACTTGGCCGCTTTCTCTCTAACGCCTGCAGTGATATTATCTCAACAACATTGACAGCTTTGACATTTTCTTGGACAAAATTATTGGTTTTTAGTGCCCCTTAATTCTTTTTTTATAATATATAACATGGCTGGATTTATATTTAATATACTCACAAATCTGTGCTTTGTAGGTACCTCTGAAATTCAGGAACATGGAGGAATCATCCTGGTGTCTTCTAGGGGACTAACTACGAAGTTCTCAACTAGTAATTCAAAAATAAAAGAGCTGACTAGGTGTCTTTTACTGGTCAGGTTTCAGCACTGTTTTTTGGCTGTTTTATTTGTGAAGCAAAGGACATGTCGAACTGCACTTCAGTTAAAATCCATATAAATCCAAAGAAATTTCCAGCTTCACAGCTTTTTAATTTACACTGTTAACAATAAACATAAGCAAATCGGTGCCATAAATTTGCTAAATAATATATCTGCGTATCAGGTTACTATGGTGGCCGTAAATGCAAAACATTAACAAAACCAAAAGTGTGAAAACAAATCGAACACAAATGGAAAAACAGAAAACAGAGCAGCGAATCAGAAAACAGAGCAACAAATCGTGTTGTTGATTGGACATGGCCTGTGATTATGATGTATTCTGATGTGTTGTGCTGTTTTCTGATCTGTTGTTTCCTTTTTCTGATTTGCTGTCATGTTTTTGGTTTTGGTAATGTCTTTTGCCCTTATGGGCTACCGTACATTACACTATTTAATGTATGTACCAGTTCTTAAAATGTTCACTGTGCAAGGATTTAAAAAAAAAAAAAAAAAAGTAATTCCTTTCAGGAACTGGCAGAAGTGGGCTTTGCCTGCACCTCTCCAAATGAAATCAAAGTGTTTATGATCCATTAAAGCAAAGGATTTTAACAGTAATCTATAGAATTGGCTTCACCTTTTCTGAAATATTTTCAGAAGTACATTTAGTTTTCTTTCTTTACCGCCTGGCTTCATCTCCTTACCCACCACGACTAGTTGACATCCCCACAGCGTGAACTAGTGAATATATTAGTTGACTAGTTGACTAGTCTGTGCAACTCCTATCTCTCCAAATAGGTTTTGCCCCATTTTTCACACGCTGAGACACTCTTTCTCTCACTCGCCTGATCTAAAGCAAACACTGGCCATGGCAGCCTACAGGAAATCCTCCCCGTATCTGCTGACGGTCGAGAGCATCAGCTTGGTGTAGTGGTTTATGGGATTTTAATGCAACCCCCTCATCCTCAGACTGGGTCAACATAACCTCGCTCTCACTCTGTCTTTCTCTTCTTCCACTCTTCTTCCTGTGTCCCTTAAGACTCCCTGTAAGAGCTTTGGCTTTGGTTTGTACTCTTGGCTTACATGTACTACTTCAGTAAATAAGCTTGGAATAAGATCCACACACACACACACACACACACACACACACAGAGAGAGAGAGAGAGATTGACAGAAATGTTGGCTTAAACTCACGCAAATAAGCACTTGTGTTTTCCGACTGATACATTTGCTTTCTCTCTTTTCTCTCTCACACACACCCTGTCTTTTTTATCCCTAGAAAAAACATGCATGCAGAAACCCTAGTATTTCTGCAGCAATATTAATCACCGCACACACTCTGTCTCTGTCTTGTCCTGGAGTCCAACCTCCCCCGTCTGCTTATTAGCACAGAGGGATTGCTCTTTTCATATCAGCCCTGCTATAATTTGGTGCAGGATAAGTGTCTGGTGCTGCTAAATACTAATTAAGTCTCAGACAAAAGGATTTTCAATGGATAACCTCTATTAACCGCACAAACTCTAAACCATGGATACTAATAGTGGGGTCATTAGTCTTGACACAGCATCTCAGATCTCTCTGTGTTAGTCATTTAGTATGCTTTGTTTTTTTTTTTTCTTCAATGAATTCTCTGTCTACGGCATATATTCTATATTACCACAGAGAACAATTTTGACACCGTAGCCTGTTCTGAGAAAAGAACGGAAAACCTGTTTATTGAACAAACATTTAAAATACGCAAATTCAAAGCTACATTCATTGCAATCTAACAATAACACTGGGGCATTCAAAAATGTTCATCTTCTCCTTCATTCCTTTGTTGGTTTGGATTTGTGCTTTGGGTTGTTGTTGTGCTGGAAGGTGGATTTTCTCTTCCAAGTGTCTAACAGAGACCTGCAGGTTTTGTTCCAACACTGATTGGTATATGGAGTGCTATCCGTATCCACTCCTCTATCTTGACTAGATCCCCAGTCCCAACTAAAGAGAAGCGGCCCCTTAGCATGATGCTGCCACCACCGTGCTTCACCATGGGTATGGTGTTTTTTGGGTGATAAGCTGTCTTGTTTTTGCACCAAAAATATATTTTATATTTTATTATAACCAAAAAGTTCTACCTTGGTCTCATCAGACCATAACACATTTTGCCACATGGTTTGGCAAAATTTAGTCAGGATTGGATTTTTTTTTTCTTGAGTAAGGGCTTCTGATTAGCCACCCGACACCATAGCACATGTGAAGAATTTGAGAGATTGTTGTCACATGCAGGGAGTGAGCAGTACTTGCCAGATATTCCTGCAGCTCCTTTAGTGTTGCTGTAGGTCTCTTGGCAGCCTCCTTGATAAGCTTTCTTCTTGTCCTTTTGTCAATTTTGGAGGGATGCCCTGTTCATGGTAATCTTACTGTAGTGCTCCATTTCTCCTCTTGTTGATGATGGCCTTCATGGTTATCCATGGTACATCTAATGTTTTGGAATTTTTTTGTACCCATCTTCTGATTGATACCTTTCACTGAGATCCTATACAAAAAGCTCTTTGTGGACCATAGCTTCAGCAATCGGCTAAACCCATGATAATTACGTTTGAACATGAGTTTGAATGTGATGGTTAATTCTGAGCAAAGGTCTGAGCAAACTTATGCAACCAGGTTATTGTAAGTTTTTTTTCCCAAAAAACATTTCTGTTTTCTGTAGAAAAAGATCTGACTTAATTTATCTTGGTTTCATTTTTTTACATGACAAAAACTTACAATTTTAACAGGGGTGTGTAGATTTCTTATATCCACTATACACACTGAGCTCATTTCTTCAGCAGGTTCACTTGTGTCACTACACATTTTTACATTACATAGCAGATATGTGAATAAGGTGTGTATGCATTGTATTATTATTTTTTTGTTCATATTACTTAATTTGGCAGCTGATTTAAAGTGACTTACAAGTGAAGCAGAATACAATCTAAGTGTCTGTGAGAACAGATAAGAGTGTGGTTTGGGATGGTGGTGAGTGACTCTGTGTAGTTGTGTGAAGTTTCTTCGGTTACTCTGCATTCTGGTTGACCGAAGACCAGACGCGTCACTGCATTGTGGTTTGACAGTGCAGGCTAGAAGGCCAGGCAGCAAGGAGTTGCTGAAGTTGAGTCGTGTCATAACTATTTGAATCCTTTATACATATATCTCTGTACTGGGAACTTTGCCAATTCCTTCATATGTATAGTTTTAGTTTACAGACAGAAGATTTATTGCTTCCATACTGCTTTGATGAGGCAGGGATGGAGATTCTGTCTCTGTCTGTTCTCTCTAATGTTTCCACCCATGCGTTTTATAGTGAAAAATTTGATGCTAGATATATTGGGGGAAATTTTTTACACTTTGCTGAAGTGAAAAAAGATGGAGTATTAATGAAAATAATATGCAGTAAAACAAGATTTAAAAAGTTCTGTCCTCAATAAGTGCATTCCCAAGTTTCCAAGTCTAGTCTGTTTTGATTACAACATGCTGTTGCTTCTCTTTAAAATAAGGAAAGATGGAAAGATGCTCTCTCTCTCTCTCTCTCTCTCTCTCTCTCTCTCTCTCAGGGCGTGTGACAGGTGAGCAGCTCTCCTCGTATGTGCAGTTGTTTCGGGACACTTGGCCGGCTTTAGAGAATCACTGTGGGCTGTTGCAGCTGGCACTGGGCACCGCTCAGACGCTGCGCCAGCCTGCCCTCGCCCAGTGGGACGCCTGCCTTGCCTTTGAGAGACTCCTCCTTCAGGTCAGTCAGCCAATCACTCTGCTTCATTACTAGCCATAAGTGGTGCTTCATCCACCTGTTGAAGAATGTTTCTCCATGGCTACAACTACAGCTACAACCACATACCTACTGAACTTAATGTCATATATAGTATAGCAGTACACTATATACAGAACCCTGTTGCAAGTGCTGTTAGAAAGGTGCTTGGGCCCACACAGCTGTATGACAGCTGTCCAACACCATGGCTTGCACTAAATTAAATGTGAGAATAGGATGCTACCTATGGTAAGCATAATTAACCCATAACCCATAACTGTACACTGTAAAAAAAAAAAAATAATAATAATGATCTGTCTTCTCAGTTAAAAAAAAAACCTGATTACAATAATATTTTTTTAGTTTATTCAGCTCCTTACTGATACATTCTGCTAATGATTAAATCTTAATTTGCTGAACAAGCTACAGTGTTGTGTTGACTAATAAATTAAAATTGGGCCAACTAATAATAACTACCTCAAAGCTATCTCTTTGGCAGAGATAAGAAATATATGTTGAACAGATGCAGCTAAAACTGAGCCAACAAAAGGCTCAAAGGGTCTGTTACAATGAGATACTAAAGAAATGTTAATGCTTAGAGCAAAAGATCCCATTTGGAACTAAAAGGCATTGCTTTTAGCAGAGAAGTGCTTCTATTTCTTTATTAAAAACTTAGTAAAAATAGTCATATGATAATTTTTAGAATGTTGTTTTTATAGAAAAACAAAACCAAATTGCAACTTCAAAAATTTGTTAAAAAGATAATAACAAAATCTTTTTTTTTTGTCTTTAAAAGTTCGTTAAATGTGAATGTGTAAATAACATACTGTATGATGTAATAAACCCACAAGACAATTACACAGTTAAACAAGACAAATGCTGCTTTCCATAAAGAACCTAAAATGGATGACAGAAGTAACAGAACATTACCAATTCAAACAACTAACTTAGAAGAATAGCAGTCGAATATGCTAGTTGAATATGCCACTTCTTAAAAAAAAAAAAATTGTAATTCCATATGAGAAACTTTTCTCTAGAAAGGAATATGCTATAGAATATGAGAATGAAAATGCTATGAATAGTAGTTTTTTAGTAGTCTAGGTTAGTTCTTGTTACCGTTGAATTGAAAAAATAAGAATTAGCTGACTGACCTAATTAGTAACTAAATTGTTATTGTTATTCACTAAAATTGGTGCTGATTTGGTGGCTGTTCTTAGCTATCTAGCTGACTTGTGCTAGCTAGGTCTAACTAGCTGGTGTTCAAAGTCTGGTAAAGTTCTACATATTTCTTGCCTGTTAGACAACTGATTTTAGACAGTTAACTATACAGTTAACTGATAAGATTAAGCAATCTAAATTCTCTGGCTGGTTAAGGCTGACAGTTGCTCAAGGTTGGGTCTCGTTTCATGCAAACCATGGGGCAAAAAAAAGCAGGCACACAACACTCTATCCTCACAACAGAGTAATCTCAGTTCACAGAATTCAAGTTATTTGGTTTCAAGGATTACCTGGATACCCCATCCTTATTAAAGTCAGATCCAAGAGGGCCAAGGCAACATTTATTTTCAATATGTGAGCTGCAGGATGCACTCATCGTTCAGTGTTCGCATCTTTTTGTAGATACACTGGGAAATAAAAGTATTTTTTTCCTATTTTTACCCAGACCCCATGAGAGATGCGAACTTTTTTCACTCAGCTTCTGAGTTCTTCTGTTTAGCTGCATGTATGTTATGTAATGTTCAGCTGGACGTATGCGGTTTAGAAAGGACCGAAGTGTACACTATTGGTATGAAGCGTTCACAACATTATAACCGCACAACACAGCATTGTGTTTTTACATACATACATGTAAAAACATGATATTTAATGATGAATGACAATGTGGCGATGTTAGTATTAGGAACATTTCAGTAGTTTCCCTAAATGATTTAGAAATACATTTTTAGGAAAAGAAATCAGGAATAGTTAGATGTCAGTAGTTTCCCAAAATAATGTAGAAATATAGGTTTAGTAATAAGAATTGGGAAATTAGGAATAGTTAGATCTCAGTAGTTTAGGGGTCCCTGGAGAAGTAGCGGTTAGACAACGGCGCTCTCACCGTCGTGGCCCGGAATTACCGGCCAGGGAACCAACCCCAGCCACCGGGTTTACACAAGACTGTGCACTCCCAGTGCCGGTCCCAAGCCCGGATAAAACTGGGGAGGGTTGCGTCAGGAAGGGCATCCAGCATAAAAACTGAGCCAAATCAAATGTGCGGACCAATGATCTGCTGTGGAGACCCTTAATGGGAGCACCTGAAAGAAGAAGAAGATGATTTCAGTAGTTTCTCAAAAATAATGTAGAAATACAAGTTTAGTAATAAGAATTGGGAAATCAGGAATAGTTAGATTTTGGTGGTTTCCTGAAAATAATATAGAAATACAGTTTTAGGAATAGATATTAAGAATAGTTAGTTTTCAGTAGTTTCCCAAAATTAGGGGAAAATGCAGGTTTAGGAATTAGGATATTAGGAATAGTTAGATTTCAGTAGTTTCCTAAAATTAGGTAGAAATACAGGTTTGGGAATTAGGAAATTAGCAATAGATTTCAGTAGTTTCTCAAAATCATGTGGAAATACAGTTTTGCTTGTTTTGGAGGAATGGTGGGGTTGATGTCCTTATCCATAGTGATGTAGCATAATTAATTTCAGATTTCCTTTTCCATATTATACCCTCATTCCCAAACCTCATCACATCCCTGACCCACAGTGTTAATTTTGGCTGTCGGACCCTTTGGGAACTTGGTTTGTGAGCCTAAGTGCGTTTAAATGACTTCAGTCCACGGCTAATTGCTGTAATTGTTCATTACTGGTGAGTCTTTGTAGTATAGCCCCTTTCACTGCAGAGCTGTATGTGCAGGTGCAAAGAGAGAGCAGGATCCAGCTGTAAACACAGTCAGAGACAGCACCACTGCTCCAACCACAAGTAAACAAAATCAGAGCACAACATGGCGAGATTGTGTAAACGTCTGGACAAAGATGCACGCACAGACACACACTCCCCTGCCACATGTTTACAGCACTGCAGAGACTTCTTTTAAGAGTGCGTAGGAGTGTGTTTAGCATTATGCAGAATCCTTGACCAAGACCCTCATGAGGCAGATAGACACGCGAGTACATGTCTGTGACCGGGAGTCGGGTCAGAGGTCAAATATGCTTCCTATTAAAGGAAGGCGGGAGACGCACGAAGGAGAGATAGATAAAAGACACAGAAGTACAAGGACCTAAAAAGGAAATGTAGAACTGAAGTGATGAAGGGAGAAGAGAGAAAGGTTTCCTGGAGAGATATAAAGAAGAAGAAATTTTCTGGGAGATGATCAGAGTAACACATACACACATACACACATACACTCCATGCCTTGCTCCTTTCTCGCTCATTAGTTTACAGAGTGCGTTTGATGGAGTTGCACATTTCCAGTGTTGTTAAACTATCAGCAGGACGCCGCTGTAAGAACTTCTTAAAGTCAATCAGCGAAAATGTGCAGCGAGTTCAAATCAGATAATCAGTAGCCAAAGCCTCAAAACCACTAGGCAAAGAGGAGAACATACACACACAAACACACACACACACACTGAGAAATCTTTAGCTCTCCACTTCAGCAAAGGAAACACTCTTTTCATTCTACTCAGTGCACATGTTTTCACTAATTAAGTCTAATTAAATCGTAGCATTCTATTTATTTTATATGTTTACATTTATGAGCATATTATTAGCATGCATTTTTTGTCATACATTTTTGTCCCTACATTAATTTTTACTGGTGTAGTGAAAGAGAAGAAAAAACAACGTTGACAAAGTACAGACGTGGTAAACACGGCCTGGCTGTAGAGGCGAGCCGCTATGAGAAATTAGGACTTCTGCCTGAGGAGAGAGTTGTTCAGCAGCAAGGACACGGGAAGTAGACTTTCAGCTTTCCTTTAAAGCCGCTAACATAATAGTAATATATAGATGAACAAATAAAGAAACTTTAAAATTGAGTATTTTGTGGTACTGCTTATACCACATCACATTCCCATCAATGAACAATACATCGCACTGTTTAATATTATGGAACGTCCACGAGCCTTGAGTCTTGACTTATCAGTTTCTCAGTAACATGACAAGCTACAGTTTTTTTCTTTCTTTTATCTCATTAACTTCATTTGAGAGAAAAAAGAGATCCTGGTAATGAAAAAAAAAGGAAGGCTGTATAACCTCCTATAACATAATCAATAACAGGCTTTATACAACAATTAGTTCCTGCCTACTAATCTGATTGGACGAGCGGCGTTATAAGAGTGCTCATATATATTATAACCGCACTGGGACGGTTCATGGTTTGTATCACTCCACTCGTCTGTGTTCTCCACATAAAATTCTACTTCTACCAACAGTCCCACTGAGACCATTACTATAGCAGAGTTAGCGATACTATCATCGAACGATACTTTTTTCATAAATAATTTCTGAATTAAATATGAAAGCTCTCAGATTAAGATCAAAAAGACGAAATGAAGCCAATTTCACCTGATGCACCTTTACCAGGAATGTACAAATTATCACCAGCTAGCCAACGTGCTATCAGTGAGTGTGGCTTCTTTAGGATCTATTTCCATCTGCGGAGACATATTATGTCTGACACTGCTGTTTAAATGCAATATTGCACTGTCAGCATTTAGTAGTGGTGGCAGATGCAAGTGCAGGCTTTTTTTTTTTTTTTTTTTAATTAAACACAAATAACCAAAACAAGACTACACGCATGAACATGGACTCTAGATAGCCAACAAGAAACAAACCCTAACATGAGTGGCACACGACAAAAGCTAGACAATGAGTGCTATACAAGATATGACTTGACTACAGCATTCAGTCTGCGGCCTCGTAACTACCGCCGTGCCAATATTCAGTATGAGCGCTCTCTTTCTCGTGCTGTATCGCTTAAATAAATCCCTGTCGGAAAACGTACTGACTTAAACTGATGTTAAATAAACATCTTGTAACAGAAAATGTCACCATATCAATGATTATACAATTTCTTTATTAAACCACGTTTTTTTAATCCATTTATTATTAGGCTTAGATTATGTGAGTGAAACATTACTATAGGTACCATAACATATTAGAATGAGCAGATTATTAATATTAACTTGTCATTTACGTATGTTACAGTTGTAATTACTGTCAACTTTCTGCTTCAAGATTTCAACCGCACTGTGGTATGAATCTTTATCATTAACACACAATCTCTGTTAAAATAAAAATAATTTGACAGGACAGTATGTAACTGCCTCCCTAACTGTCTGTTAATGTTTTCATCATGACTAGGATCTTTTCTGCGTACTGATCATGATGATCAGCTGTAACGTATTCATAACATATAAGGCGACTATTTCCTGTATGTCTGAATCTTAGACTTCTTCTCATTTGTGTATTATAATAAACGGTATTTTTTTAAATTGCTCTGGCAACCTCAGTGTGTGGCTGTCTCTCATTCTTTTCACCAGTGCTATTGTACTCAACTGCTCACATAGCAAATAGTGCTCTTTTTTTTTTTTTAACACCCAAGAAAGCTATGCAGCACTGCTGAAATTATTCTTGTTTCTGTTAATAGTGCCTAGAAATCTGCAGTGCCTCAGTGTATCATTTGCTGAGCTAGCTGAACTTGTCTGAGAAAGTACTCAGCATTTTTACAGAGCAAAGAATCCTACAATAAATATGTACATTGGGGAATAATAAATTTGTTCTTGCATCAGTAGCATGAAAGCTGACAAAGAAGCTCCTTTAAGTGCTATTGAACCCCAAAATGAGAATGTATATGATTGTAATGAGTGCTCTCCGATGTAAGAAGTTTCCTTTTTTTTCCTCTAGTTTTCAAGCGTACTTTTCCTCATCAGTGTGTGCAGTAGTTATCCTGTAATCATGTAATGACGTGCTCAGAATCAAATCTCAGTTTTGTGCCTTGAGCATACTGTTGCTTGTGATCTAAACACTGGCTGGAACGTGAAACTCTTTGTTTCATCGAGCAGTTAACTCAAAGAGACATGTTGTACTTTTCCTTCTCTCCGGTTTGAACCCTGTTTTCTTTTTGTAAGAATGTTCCTGTACTCTGAAAGCTCTCTTACTCACAGTCCTACTAATGTGTGACAAAAACTCTGTGTAGCTTCGACACTAATACTGATGCACATGCTCATACATAAAGTCCGTTGATTATGAGATCTGGGGAATGTGGGAGGCCAGGGCACCACTTAGTACTTCGTCATGTTCCTCAAACCATTCCCGAACAGCGTGTGCAGTGTGGCAGGACTGTGCATTATCCCACTGCCATCGGGGAATACCATTGCCATGAAGCGGTGTACCTGGTCTGTAACAATGTTTAGGTAGTTGGCGTGTGTCAAACTGACCTTCACATGAATCTTCAGGCCCAGGGTTTCATACTGCCTCCACTGGCTTGTCTTCTTCCCATAGTGCATCCTGGTGCCATCACTTCCCTAGGTAAGCAACGCACACGCACACGGCCATCCATGTGATGTAAAAGAAAATGGGACTCGTTGAACCAGGCCACCTTCTTCCATTGCTCTATGGTCCAGTTCTGATGCTCCTATGTCCATGGTAGGTGCTTTCAACAGTGAACAGAGGTTAGCAAGAGCACTCTGACTGGTCTGAGATGTGACATGTTCCTCTCCTAAACATCATTAAAAATTTCTGTGACTTGTGCCGCAGTAGCCCTTATGTGAGTTTGGACCAGACTGGACAGCCCTCGCCACTCTCGCACATCGATGAGCCTTAGGCTCCCATCACCCTGTCCCTGGTTTCATGGTTCATCCTTCCACAGACCACTATCAGTAGATATTCACTACTGCTGACTGGGAGCACCTCACAAGCCTTGGTGTTTCAGAGATGCTCCAACCTAGCCGTATAGCCATAACGATTTGTCCCTTTTCAAAGTCGATCAGGTCTTCACGCCTGCCCATTCCTCCTGCACCTAACACGTTGACTATGAGAACCGACTGTTTGCTGTTTGATATGCGCCGTTGTTATGAGATAATAATGGTATTCGATTCATCTGTGAGTTGTTGTAGTAGTAGTAGTAGTTTTGGTTCATTGGGGTATATATAATTTATATTTACCAAATAAAAACCCACTGAAATGAAGAGAATATTTTTTAATGATTTACAGGCACAAAAGTTGAACATTTGATTCAGGTTCTTCCAGTCACTTTTATTAAAAAAAAATTATATATATATATATATATATATATATATATATATATATATATATATATATATATATATATATATAAGATACCACAATATCCACAATATCAATACTGATATTATATCTTCATATAGCCCAGCCCTACCCTGCAGCCATTTTGCTATGTTCTATCCTAATGAAGCTTTATTTTGAAATACTGGTTTAAAAAAAAAAGGTCATTGCCGTCCATATTGCTTTGGCCACAGTGCTGACACTAATGCTGTAATATATCTATCCTAGCTCTGACTTATTACACATTTGGTCATTACCATGTGAGAGGGGTTGCTGTCGTTAGTATAAGGAGGCAGTGTGCTGTGTGCTCTTCTCCGAGGACACTATGGGCATGATGCCCACTTAGCCTGGCACCACTATACAGTTCTCAAACTGTGCCCACTGAACCCATGCACAGAGCTGTGTGTGTGGAAGAGATGGTCATACACACCGACCACAGGTGTGAAGCTTTACTTGCTCTCTGAAGGACCAACTGAGCAGTTTTGGGGTGTGTGTGTGCGCGTGTGTGTGTGTGTGTGTGTGTTTTGTGTTTGTGGATGGGCGTGGTGGACGGTCACACAAGATTGTCAACAAGTACACTCTTTCACCTTTTCCTGTAACGTTGCTGGCCAGAACTGACTGACCTCTTCAGAAAATATGTACTTCTAACCGAGTGTGTACTTATACTAGTGCTAACCGGCAGCCAAAACACACATTTGAGTTGTTTACTAGACATTGTAGAATAATGAAGAGCATAGTTAGACAAAACAACAACATCTTTTGGATGCCATCTTTTGGACCAGTTAATAAATCTACTTTGGGTACCACATGCTACTATTCATAAATCACTCCTGATCATGTCATTTTAAACTTTTTTTTTTTAAATCTGACAAATAACATTAAAACAAAAAACTTCAAACGTACAAACACGGAAAGGAAAAAAGAACGAAAGCTACAGTGAGAAGTGGCAGCTAAAACATGCACAGTGTACCCTCCTGTGTACATTTCCTGTGTTAAATCAGTTAGGGTATCTACTTTATCTCCATACGAGGTCATTTCAAAAATAACAGCTAAGAGACAGATTTATTTCAGCTTTTATTTACTGTATCAGATTTTCAGTAGGTCAAAAGTTTACATACACTCTGTTAGTGTTTAGTGGCATTGCCTTTATATTGCTTGAACTTGAATAAAACACTTGGAGCAGCCTTCCACAAGCTTCTCACAATACTTTGCTGGAACTTATTGCTCATTCTTCCTGACAGAACTGGTGTAATTCAGTCAGGTTTTTAATTCTTCTTGCTCAGTTCAGTCCACATTATGTAATGACACCCTGATTTTTTTTTTTCAAACTATTTATTTATTTATTTTCATTTAATTTTTAAATATCGGGAAGCATACCCATTCACACTTCATCTCCCCAATGTTCAAACCAAATCTATACCCATGAGCAAACCTGTTTGGTTCGTTGATGTTTAAGACATTGAATGTACTAAATATTATCAGAAATGTATCTCTCTTTTCTCACACAACCTTCACACCACAAGAGCAGTGCTGTTCTCAGCATCAAAATACTGCCGGATGTGTCTTCTCGCTAATTTCATGTGGAGTCTCAAGCGGTTAAGCAATTATTTGAATACTCATGTACATCCGTAGTCAAGACTGATCTTGAGCACAGGGACGTTACACAAACAAGACCTCAGGCTTTACAATGTAGCTAACTTTACGCTTCATTACATGACAAAATCATTTGAAAACTGGCATATGCTCACAGTGCTTTATGAGTAACACACACAGTCCCTCAGCCAGCGTCACTACGGCATGAAATACATGCAATTTTCTTAAACTGCCTGTATTATAGATTCGACGGACATGCCTGGTGTAGAGAAAATAAAAGCAATTCCAGTTCTTTTCACACCAGCTTGAACTCCAGTACATTGAGACACTTGTGATATTTGGAAGAAACTAGCAGTGTGTGTAGTTGATATGAGAGCTGACAAATGCTTAATGTATCTTTTAATCTCTGAGTTCTACTGAACTCTACAGAATTTATTCTACTTGCTTTCCAAACATGCCAGAGTCTGATAAATGCCATAAGCTCATCTATTGTCTGTCTGTCTGTCTCTCTGTCTGTCTCATTGCTTGTCTGCTTTATCAATAATGGAAAACACTACAGTTCTCTTGTATATTTAAAGACAGACGCATGCAGAGGATCATGACTTTACAGGCTCCATGCTGTCATTTACACACATAGACACTGTTCTAGCAGATCACCTTTGACCTCTGAACCTTTAACCCACCCTAGGGTCAGTCTCCCCCTTTTCCCCCCCACATGCCTGTAGTATCTCCTGCTGCCTGGACAGTATCTGCCTGGAAATACTCTCTCTCTCACTCACACACACACACACACACACATATTACACACACATTACATACTACACACGCACACACACAGGACAATATCTACTTGATATGATTTTTTTTTAAACACGTATCCTATCACACTAATGAGAAGTTCATTTTGAGTGTGTGTCCATTGTTGACCCTGTGTCTAAACATCGTCAGTCTTCCTCACGTACTGCACCCTTAAATCTCTCCCTTCCTCCCTTCTAGCTACAAGAAGTACGGTCATTGTCTTTCCCACATATGCTCTGACTGGCCGTCTCTCTCTTTTTTTTTTTTTTTTTTTTTTTGTCCTGTTTGTCTTTTTAATCCAACCACATACAATGTAATCTCTCCATATAGCATTAGGGTCCAAAAGGCTACTACCTCTGCATTTGCATTTTTAGTAAATGAATCATGGAAAGCAAATCCAGTTTTGAGAAATTAAATTTTTCAAAGAATCAGTTTTTATTAATACGAGTAAAAAATGGATCAAAAGAAACCATGAGTAGTAATAAATGCGTGCTGTAAATATAACCTTTTCATAAGATGTACGTCAGTAGTCTCTTTTTGGATCCAAGTCTTGAGTTGTAGCTAGTTGTACATGTGAAATAAGTATAAATGAATGTGTGTGTGTGTGTGTGTTTGTGTGTGTGCGTGCTAGTTAGTTAGTGCTGGTCTCCATATGAAAGGCCACAGTGAAGCATGGTGGTGGTAGCATCATATTGTGGCGATGCTTTTCATCAGCAGGGACTAGTCGGGGTTGAGAGCAAGATGGATGGAGCTAAATATTAACTTATAGAGGTTTGCACTAATTGATTAAATGTTAGTTATTACACAATTGGTACATCTCTAGGTGAGTCAGGTAGGTGAGTGAAAATAATAGCTTTTGCCCAGTATGTCATTCCTGGAGATCAGTCATTGAGAGGGGTTCTGATGCAGTGAAAGCAAAAACACTGTTTTATTTATAGCTGTGCTTTTAGTGAAACAAACCTTGATCTTCTCCACTGCAACCCTATTCTATCCAGGGTAAAGAATGTAGTTAGAACACACACGTGTGTGCTTTTCATTGCCACTATTTAAAGCAGCGAAATGTAAACAGAGCTAAATAACATGTTCTGTGTCATCGCTGATTGATTAACACTCAAGACCAATTCACATCAACCTCCTTCAGGTCCATTTTCAAAAGCATTTCAGTCCACGCCAGCCTAAGCCCTGCCTTGTTTAATGCATTTTGTTCCTGACTGATGCATAAACTCCATAGAAACCCACTGAAAGCACACTTTCTATATACGCTGTGCGCTTTATTTATAAACATCATCTAAAAAGAGAACACGATTGCATAACCTTAGCTTAGTGTTTGTGTAGTGTGATTCACATTTTAAACCAGCATGAGGAAACACAATAAACACAAATACACACTGGTTATTCGCTGATCCACAGTCTCAGCTGGCAGTCTCTATATGGATGAAATAGGCTTAATAATGAAGAAGGCTCCAGAGGAAACCAGACTTTAGCTTTGTTAGTTAGGGTTTGTGGGGGTGGTGGTATAAGGGGAAGAAGGGAGGACACGCAATATTAGCCTTGTGATTGGTGATGGTAAAGGTTTCCGCAAGATTTACATAAGATTAGTCCTGCCCACATTTTTCTGAAATTCTGTTGAAGTGCTTCTAGCCATTTAAAAGTTACTAGTTATTCATATTTTCCTGTTAGGGATGTTCCAGTTGGCATTGCATCATATTTGTCATACTTTCCCATTCGATTCACATTTTACTTCATATCCACTGTCAGGGCAATAATTACGAAGATCTAAACAACGAAGCTGTAATTAACGTTCCTGTAACAGGATGCCAGTGTATTTTTGCCCCATATACAGGGGGGATGCTTACAAAGGCAAAAATTTCTCTGAGGATTATGGTTGAAGATTGGTTGAACATTTTAGAGTCACCAAACCTGCAGCTAGATGCCACCCCCATGTCAACAACTAAACTGAGAGGTGTGCCAGAAGAAAGCCTTTCCTTTCATCCAACCACAAAATAACCATCTGGAGTATGCTAAGACACTACTGGAACTTTGATTAGAAGGTCAGATTAGACAAAAATTGACCTTTTTGGCAACAAACCCTCAAGGGAGTGGAAATGGGGTGTTGGAGTGAAAAGAAGGATGTTTAATCAGGAAAGAAACTAATCCCCACTGTTAAGTTTGGTGAAAGATCAGTGATGTTGTAGGGCTGTTTTCCATCCAGAAGCCTTGGTAACCTTGTTAGGATACATGGCATCATGGATCGCATGAAATACGAGCAGATTGCAAATGAAAATCTATCTGCCTCTGCCAAGAAGCTACAAATAGGTTGTGGTTAGATCTTCCAGCAGCACAATGATCCAAAACATACATCCAAATCCAGACAAAAAATGGTTCATTGACCACAGAATCAAGCTTTTGACATGACCATCCCAATCTACTGACCCAAACACTGAATCTGGAGAAATTCTGTATTGAGGAATAGTCTCTTTATTCTGTGTTCTCCAATCTCCAAGCATTATAGGACTCTATGGACTCATAATGTGCTATGTTAAAAAAAAGGAAGGTTGCTAAAGTACTAAGTTCAGGGGTACCAATAATTTTGACATATGGGTTTTGTTCAAATAGTATATTCAGATCTCATACAGGGATTTGATGTCAATTTCTCTTATTGTTAGGTCTGTTTCATGTCTGTTTCTGTTCTGTCTGTTTCATTTCCACTGTATGTAAATTTCACTTCTGACAGCGCAGTGTGGGTCAGAAGAGATGGTGCGTTCAACGCATGTGTTTGGTGTAAATCAGGGACACTTCCTCTCGGAGGAACACTGTTTTGCTTAATTATTGTAACACTGCTTAAGTGTACTTGGACTGGCTGAAGCCTGACTGAATGATGACTGTATGCTGCATTTTTTTTTTTTTTGCTTAATATATGAAGACCTTTACACTCCAGTCCAATCTCTAAACACATCAGTTTTGAAAGTTTCTTAAATCAGACACTAAAATGTGTTTTAAATAATGTATTGTTGATAAATATAACTATACATTTACAGTATATGTTAGTCAATGTAAGCCCTAATTGGATTGGATTTGTTTCATATGGGAAAGTCTAATTATTACTAATGTATTTCAAGTACTTTTATTTATTTATTTATTTATTTTATTAACAGAATGTGCTTTCCCACATGTGGAAAGGTTCTATAAAATGACCCGTAGTGATACAGTGTATTCAGAAAGTATTCAGACCCTTTTTTCACATCAGTCTACACTCTGTACCTCATAAATAAGCATCTTTAGCAATGACAAAGGAAGAAAAACAGATTTATGACTTTGAAACTGGAAAAAACTTTGAAAAAAAACTGAAATATCATATTGACATAAATATTCAGACCCTTTGCTGTGACACTTGAAATTTAGCTCAGGTGCATCCCATTTTTCTGGATCATCCTTGAGATGTTTCTACGCTTGGATTGGAGTCCACCTCTGGCCGATTCAGTTGATCGGACATGATTTGGAAAGGCGCACACCTGTCTATATAAGGTCTAACAGCTGAAACTGCATATCAGAGCAAAAACCAAGCCATGAGGTCAAAGGAACTGCCTGCAGAGCTCAGAGACAGGATTGTGTTGAGGCACAGATCTGGGGAAGGCTACAGAAAAATTTCTGCTGCATTGATGGTTCCCAAGAGCACAGTGGCCTCCATAATTCTTAAATGGAAGAAGTTTGGAACAACCAGGACTCTTCCTAGAGCTGGCCACCTGGCCAAACTGAGCAATCAGGGAGAAGGACCTTGGCAAGAGAGGTGACCAAGAGCCTGATGGCCACTCTGGTTGAGCTCCAGTGATCACGTGTGGAGATGGGAGAAACTTGCAGAAGGTCAACCCTCACTGCACCACTCCACCAATCTGGGCTTTATGGCAGCGTGGCCAGACGGAAGCCTCTCCTCAGCGCAGGACACGTGAAAGCCCGGTTGGAATTTGCAAAAAAAAAAAAAAATCATGTTTTTATGCTTTCATGTGTCTTGCACTCAATCAATTACTACAGATGACCTCCAGCAACTTTACTTAACAGACATAGAGTATGTTCGGAAATATCCCATCCGAGCAGTGATTTAGTATTTGGTGAATTGTAATATTTTTGGCAGTGGACACAATTCTGGACACATTCTTTTTAGATTATCTCCTTCTAAAATATGCATACAAAATTTTTATTATGTCTCTCCTGTCCTCTTCTGTTTTTTTCTATTTGTATAACATCCATCCTGTTCTAAATGTCTTAGTGAGTTGATGAGACAGAATCTGATTAAAAGAGTCAAATATTTGTTCTGTTCTCAGGCTGAACTGTTCTCCAGTCTGGTGTGTGTGTGTGTGTGTGTGTGTGTGCGTGTGCATGTACACATGTACGCAAGCATACACGTGTGTGGCTGTGCGTGTGTGTAAGCGCACATAAGGCAAACATGACTTATTTACGTTGTTTTCCTATGTTTAGGCCTGGTGGATTACTCCCGGAAACAACACACACTAACTAGCATGCTTCTAATGGAAAGCTTTGCTGTTGCACGTATACACACACACACACACACACACACACACACTCACTCATTACACATACGTACTTGAGTATACAAGCTACTAGTCAGAGCATCCATGTACACACACACACACACAAACATAGAGTTTTGCTGGAAATAGAGATATTGAAACAGCTGTGTTTATTAAAGCTAAATCTCTGTTTAAGGTAGTGTCTGATTGTGTGTGTGTGTGTGTGTGTGTGATGATAGACAGATTGGTCTACAAACTGTAGAGTGAAGTAACTAGTGCTAATATATTAGGGAAGTTGTGGGTCAGTGTGCGCTGCCTCAGGTTTGTGTACTTGGCTGACAGGAGCAGAACACGACATGGTATGAGTTTTGAGATGCTTTTCTGCTTTTCTGGTTGTAAACATGGTCATTTGAGTTACTGAAGCCTTCCTGTCAGCTTGAAACAGTCTGGCCATTCTCCTGTGAACTCTCACATCAACAAGGCATTTATTTTCGCCCGCAGAGCTGCCAATCATTGGACGTCTTTTGTTTTTCACACCGTTCTGCGTAAACTCTAGAGACTGTTGTGCGTGTTGTTCTGATGTTTGATGTGAATGTGCAGTATATGTAGAGCTACTTATACTTACATTACTTTGTAAAATGATGGATAATGTCAGCTAGCTAGCAAATGGCAGGTCAGACTTTTCCTCACAATGGTAACATCAGTATACTTCCAAAAATTACATGACTACAATTTAACATTTTGCATATTAATTAATAGTGCTGTACAAACCTCTTCGAGTTAGCCAATGTGCCATCTTGGGTGCGTGCTCCCAACCTGAATGAGTAGAGTGTCCATCACCAATATGGGCGGGGAGAGAGGCGGACCCACTGTCCGACCATCCGTATCTACTGCAAATGATCAGGCTTCAGTTTTCACAAGATGGCGACTCCCATTTCGACAAGCCATGCACTTTCCATAGACAAACGCTGGCAGTGGAATGGGTCGTATTGAAGAGCTCCGTGATTTTAAATGTGGCACTGTCGTTGGATGCCACCTTTACCACAAGTCAGTTTGTGAAATTTCTGCCCTACTAGATCTGCCATGCTCAACTGGATATGCTATTATTGTGAAATGGAAGCATCGAGGAGCAACAGAAGCTCAGCCACGAAGCAGCTGACCGTGCAAACTGACAGAGCAGGGCCACAGAGTGCTGAAGCATGTAGTGCATAAAAAACATTTATCTCTGTTGCATCACTCACTACAGAGATCCAAACTGTGTCTGGGAGCTTCACACAAGCCTACGATCTCTATGTACAATATGATGCATTGGCTGGAGTGTTGTGAAGCACGCTACCACTGGACTCTGGAGCAGTGGAAACATGTTCTCTGGTGTGGTGAATCATGTTTCACTATCTGGCAGTCTGATGGATGAATCTGGGTTTGGTGGATGCCAGGGGAACCTTACCTACTGGAATGCATAGTGCTAACAGTAAAGTTTGGTGGAAGAGGGTTAACAGTCTGGGGCTGTTTTTCAGGATTTGGGCTCGGCGCCTTAGTTCCAGTGAAGAATCATGTTAATGCTACTGCATACAAAGACATTTTATACAATCGTATGCTTTGCGGCTACAGTTTGGGGAAGGCCCTTTCCTGTTCCAACATGACTGTGCCCCTTTGCACAAACAAGGTCTATAAAGGCATGTTTTAACAAGTTTGGTGTGGAATAACTTGAGTGTCCTGCACAGAGCCCTGACCTCGACCCCGCTGGGATGAGTTGGAACATCGAATGTGAACCAGGCCTCCTCGTCTAACATCAGTGCCTGATCTCACTAATGCTCTTACTAATGGGCACAAATTCCCACAGATACACTCCAAAATCTAGTGGATAGCCTTCCCAGAAGAGTGGAGGTTGTTATAGCTGCAGAGAAAGGGCCAACTCCATATTAATTTTGGAATAGGATTTCCAAAAAGCGCATATGGGTGTGATCGTCCGGTGTCTACATACTTTTAGTCCTGTAAGAGTATCTGTGTAATTCAGTACAAAATCATTTTCATATTTAATATGAGCATGTGTGGCCCCTGGCTTACTTTACTGTAATCAATGTGGCCTTTGGGCCAAAAAGTTTGTTAAAATTAGTTTTATGCATTTCTCTCTCTCTCTCTCTCTCTCTCTCTCTCTCTCTCTCTCTCTCTCTCTCTCTGAGTCCTCTGTCCTCATGTTGTTTAGTTCATCCTGGATATCTCTTTTCTTCTTTCTTCTTTCTCTCTTTTAGTTTTCACATACATAACAGAGGATAAGTGTTTGCTGAGGTTAATGTTGGGCACTGAATTGAATCAGTGTGCATTCAAGATGTATACTGCATCGTGTGTGCGTGTGTGTGTGTGTGTGTGTGTGTGTGTGTGTGTGTGTGTGTGTGTGTGTGTGTGCGTGTGCTCGTCCGCATAGTGCAGCAGTGTGTGCTGTGTCAGTCTCTAGCTCCAGCTTGCCTGAGGATTCACATGTCAAGGCGATGCGTGTGCCTTTGGCGTCCAGACTCGGTGTGTGTGTTTGGCCCTGTGTACGTGTTTGTGGCTCTTTTTGGCGTCAGGCTTTAATAAGCGTTCTTCAGGCGGATGCCACTGACTCTGGGAAATTCCCCACAATGCAGCGCTTTCACCTCAAGGCCTGGTAAAGGGAGCTGGACGTGAAGTTAGCACAGAGCCGCATTTACACTCCTGTCACACACCATCGCTAGCACACTCCATAATTCCAGAGTGCTGAAGAGGAGACTGGAGCCTTGTTTACACCAGGGCTGTATCACAAAAAAAAGTGTCGTACTGTGAATTACACACACACACACACACACACACGTACACACATGCACACACATGCACACACATTCATACACTTTAACTTGTTCCAGATCTTGTCACACTGACTTCTACTTTCCCTTTTTGCACCCCTTCCCAACTCCCCTATTCGATGTTTCTCTCTGTGCGTGTGCGTGTGTGTGTGTGTGTGTGTGCGCGCACTGATGTGTCCCCTAATCCCGAGTGGTAGTGCTAGTTGTGTTTGTCTCCAAGTTGTGATTAACGTTGTTATTGTGTCTGCTTTCGAGCTCTGCACTGTGGTTCTGTGTTTGCAGTGAAATGCGAGAGCCGAAAAATGCGCCCCGCTTTCATGTCACCGCGCTTTCGTTTGAGCTTTTGTTTAGAGCCTGCTTGTTTAGCAGAAAGGAAATTGAATTCGTCTGTGCTAGGGGCTTTGGGAAGGGGGAGATGCCCCCACCTCAAACACTCTCACACACACATACATACATACACACACACACACACACACACACACACACATATGTAGACACGTATTGACTGACAGTGAAACACAAGAGGTGGGGAGACTTCAGGTTTTCTACTGGTGTCTGGAGCTTGTTGTTTAACTTTTTCTTAATTATGATGTCTGTGCATCTTCTTCCGCCCCTCACTCTCTCTCTCTCTCTCTCTCTCTCTCTCTCACTCTCTCACTCACACACACACGCACACGCACACAAATACTCACTCTGACACACACTGTCTTTCTGCCTGCCTCAGGTTGTCCTGTCATTGGATGCTACATTACTCTATTTTCCGTCTAATTCCTGCACTCATCTACATATTTACAATCTCTCCATCACATCAAACACCAGCCAGTCCAATCTGACATCCAAGTTATAATGTTGAGCTAGCTAGATAGATAGTATGTAGCTGGTATGTATTGTATTGTAAATAATATTGCTATGTCTTTATGTCAAGTGATCCAAAGCAAATACTTGTATATATGGTATAACTCATTTAAAGATAAGAAGTGCTGCTAGTTCTACTTCACTGAGCAGCCATCATGGATTGATGTCATTTGCTGAACCTGGAGGAACTCGGAGTTGAAGAGAGTATCCCGAGTTTCCAAGTAGGAATTCTGAGTTGAGGGGAGTTTTCTTTTGGTTTTCCTAGTCAGCGGTTGGGAATTATGAGTTACAAACTCTAGTCAAATGTCTTGCTTCTGTAGTTCAAAATTTCTTTTTTTTTTGCAATCTCAGTCATAAAGATCAGCTATTAGCTGTTTCTCACTCAGTATTTTCCAGCGAGTTTCAAAGTCATGTTAAAGAGAAATTCAGCATAGAAGTAGTGAAGCAAATGTTGAACTCAAAGTGCCAGAATGCAGTGCAGCGATTGTTACAGCAGAGATTCAGCTCGGCAAGTTCGTGTACAGATGAGGAGGTACAAGAGCTGGACAGAATAAAGGACTAAAGCACTGCTGCATCCGTCGCTTTAACTAGAGATCATGCAATTCGCACTGGTGCCACTGTCAGCAGGAAGTCGAACGGCATTGTGGGTAATGTCAATACCGTTGATTAAAAAAGTCAACTCAGAATTTTCATGAAAGATAACAAATTAATATGCAAATCTTTCAGGGTGTAATTTTACAGATGGATAAAAGATAAACATGAAGCTGCTCTATTTGTGAAGCTAGCTGTATATCCAGGTTGGTGGAAAACCAGCTGTCTGGATTTAGTTAAGATCCTGTTATATGATGCTAGTAGCTAGACAACTATTCATATCTAATGTAATGTCCTTCAGTGACCTTGCTGCAAAAAATCGCTTATTTAATAGCACTGAATTAATATTTAGCTAGCTTTAGTGAATGATATTTATGTTTGTTTATCAGATGTATTTTTTTTGTTGTTGTTTCAGTTGTAAGTTGTATATTTAATAGCACGGTAATGCTACTTAGCTAGTTTAAAGGGCATTGCTGTGAAAAAGTATTTACCCCCTCCTGATTTCCTCCATTCTTGCACATTTGTTACACTAAATGGTTTCAGATCCTCGCACAACATGTTTTATGTATAAATAAAATATTCATTTAAATAAAGCAAATAAATAATATAATAACTACCTTTAGCTGTAACAGCTGCTGCCAGACGCTTCGGATAACGAGATCAGTCTTTCACATCGCTGTGGTGGAATAATTCAGCCACACTGGAGGGCTTTCAAGCAAGAACACAGTTGGCATAAATTGTTCTGAAGTAGTCTCCACACTGAGTGCACTATTATTTCAGATTATTATGATTTATTGGAGTTAAACCAACAAACTCCACAGCAGAAAATGTCAGTAATCACAAGGTCGTCCATGTACTAACGTTATGTTTTCCTGTTTCCACTGTCACCAGATATCATGAAAAGGACATGGCCTATAGATGTAGTTTTGTTGTATTATATTTCTGATTGTTCAGACATTAATGTTAGTGATATAATTTCTTAATAGAGTTCAAAAAATGTAAGTTTCTTACAGTCCTGAAAGGGAGACAGAAATGAAAATTACTTACGTATTTCATAATTGTACTTCTTAACACGTGACACAGTGCCTTGCATAAGTGTTGAGATACGTGACTAAGCAGAGTGGGTAATCAGATAGGTCTTATAATTATCCACTGGAACAGCATCAGTGACGTCAGGATGGACAAGCACAGTCACCACGCCAGACTTAGACATGGCCGAGCTGTTTTTGCCTCCACTATTGAGCAACCTGTTTTTGGTTTTGAGAACGTATGGTCACACTAACATGGATTAGACGCAGAGTTTGGGCTCGGGATTAAACGGAGGTGTCAGCCACATGTGTGCTGGGGAAAAGCCACATCTGGGTTTGATTCACAGCTGTAATGCATGGCTGAATATGATTTGGTGTCCAAACTTGAACATGCCAAGCACTTTTCCACATGCGTGCTGACCTCATAACTCTTAATTCCCGACCTTTCAGCGTAACTCGTAAGTGCACCCTCATTTCACAATTCAGAACTCAAGTTCCTCTGAGTTCAGCAAGTGACCTCAACATGGCTGCTTGCAGCATCATCAGTAAACAAAGTAGCATGTTTTACCTTTAAATGAGTTATACTGTACACCAATCAGCCATAACATTAAACCACTGACAGGTGAGGTGAATAACATTGACTATCTCATTACAGTTCCACCTGTCAAGGGGTGGAATATATTAAGCAGCAAGTGAACAGTCAGTTCTCGAAGTTCGTATGTTGGAAGTAGGAAAAATGGGCAAGCGTAAGGATCTGAGCGACTTTGACAAGGGCCAAATTGTGACTGGGTCAGAGCATCTCCAAAACAGCAGGTCTTGTGGGGTGTTCCCGGTATGCAGTGGTTAGTACCTACCAAAAGTGGTCCAAGGAAGGACAACCGGTGAACCGGTGACAGGGTCATGGGTGCCCAAGGCTCACCGATGCGCATGAAGAGCAAAGGCTAGCCCATCTGGTTAGAAGAACAGCTACCGTAGCACAAATTGCTGAAAAAGTTAATGATGGCTGTGATAGAAAGGTGTCAGAACACACAGTGCATCGCAGCTTGCTGCATACGGGGCTGCGTAGCTGCAGACCGGTCAGAGTGCCCATGCTGACCCCTGTCCACTGCCGAAAGCTCCTACAATGGGAATGTGTGCATCAGAACTGGACCAGGGAGCAATGGAAGAAGGTGGCCTGGTCTGATGAATCATGTTTTCCTTTACATCATTTGGACGGCCAGGTGTGTGTGCGCGTCGCTTACCTGGGAAAGAGAAGGCACCAGGATGCACTATGGGAAGAAGGCAAGTTGTCAGAGGCAGTGTGATGCTCTGGGCAGTGTTCTGCTGGGAAACCTTGGGTCCTGGCATTTATGTGGATGTTACTTTAACACATACCACCTACCTAAACATTGCTGCAGACCAAGTACACTCCTTCATGGGAATGGTATTCCCTAATGGCAGTGGCCTCTTTCAGCAGGATAATGCGACCTGCCACACTGCAAAAATTGTTCAGGAATGGTCTGAGAAACATGACCAAGAGTTCAAGGTGTTGACTTGGCCTTGAAATTCCCCAGATCTCAATCCGATTGAGCATCTGTGGGAAGTGCTGGACAAACAAGTCCGATCCATGGAGGTTCCACCTCACAACTTACAGCACTTAAAGGATCTGCTGCTAACGTCTTTGTGCCAGATACCACAGCACACCTTCAGAGGTCTTGTGGAGTCCATGCCTCGAAGGGTCAGAGCTGTTTTGGCGGCACAAGGGGGACCTACACAATATTAGGAACATGGTTTTAATGTTTTGGCTGATCAGTGTATATACAAGTGTTCGCTTTAGATCCATCAACATACAGACATATTCGCTTGTTAAATCTATAACACAGACTATACAGTCTGTGGCTTGAGGAGGTAAATATGCATTACTCACGATAGTTAGCTGGCTAGCTTGTTGTTAACAAAAGACGAACATGGAGGCATCCATGTTTTTCCCCCCCCACTTTGTAGCTTGAATGCACAGAGGTCGAAAATGCTCCCACTTCCCACTTCCGAGGTAAGTCGAATGCAGCAGTAGTCATGACAAAGGCCACAGAGAGCATCGTGCACAAGTGGGAAAGGCGATCAGAAACACGGAGAGGAAAACTTCACCTCCGTCATTTTCACACATTGTGTGATAATGTGATGAGTTCAAATGTCTTCAGTTTGTTTCTCTCTCTCTCTCTCGTTGCCCCTCTCCTCATTGTTTTCGGTACAAGGTGGATGAGTGCTGCCATGTGTGTTTGTCATACTCTTGTTTTCCAGAGAACCGAGGGAAGAAAATAAAGGAACGAAAGTGACCAAAACGAGGCCAGAACCAGACCGCTAATTAGGAGATCGTTTCAGGCGGAGAATACAGATGCTCGCCATGTGGAACCCCTCTCCCTGTTATTCTCTTTCAAGTCTTTTGTTTTCCTTTTTTCCCCCTTCTTTTTTTCCCCCTCCCTTTTTCTGTCCCTCTCTCATATGACATTCATACGTTTTTCTCACGCACACTGTATCCTCGGAGATTTAGGGACCACTTCACTTATCTCTTACGGGAAGACTTTTTTTTTTTTTTTTTTTTTTTTTTAAAACAGAGGCTAGCTGCATATCCGTTTTGTTAATTGCTTTAAAGGTGAATCATGGTGCGGTGGTCTTTGATGATGCAAAAGTTTAGAGCGGCCCTTCATCTCCACACCCCTCGCTTTGTCATTCGTTATGAGTCAGTCCCAGTCTCATAAATTCCTGTAGGATATAAATGTCTTTACTTTTTTTTCTTATAATGATTTTAAGGAGGGCTTAATGTTTTTTTATGCACACACACACACACACACACACACACACACACACAAGGGATCTGTACCTCTCTCAGCAGAATCAGTTCATCAGGGTGTGTATCAGACAAGATAACTAGCTGTTTATATCAGTGTTTGTTTGTCTTTGGGGGATGAGAGTTTCCCTGAATAGACCAGTGACACACACACACACACACACACACACACACAGTAATTCACTGTTGCAGGTTCATTACTTCTATCGAATTATTACAACCTCATCATTGAAGAATTCCTCTTTACCGCAGAGAAAGATGAAGAGAAGTAATATACAGTAAATAACAGTCTTAACGACATGTTTACATCTTTAGACATATTTAATAAAATAAAGATGGATATTTAAAACAAAAGAAAAGAAAAAGCACAGTGCTTTTAAAAAAAAAAAAAAAAAAAAAAAAAAAGCAAACAGCCGAAAATGATCAGCTCTCATTTTGCGAGCCTCATGTGGGTGTCGTTTTTCGCTGAGCTCTCCTTTCCTGCCTCATGGGAAAGTTGGTTTGGGGTTTGGCTCTGTTGGTTTTGTGCTGCTTTATAACGTCACCCTGATTTATCAGTCTGACAGCTTGTCAATCACTGCATCCTGACGGCCTGAGGTCTGTGTTGTTAGTAACCCCGCCCTTAGTTTACGTTTTCACCTGGACAGCGGGGTTAAAGGGTATGGTGAGAGAAACCAGTGTACCTTGTGTGTGTGTGTGTGTGTGTGGGCAGGGGGGTGTATGTTGACTTGTGAGATTGTAGGCTTGGACTTTTCACTTGAGGATAAGTCACTTGACTACAACACTTTGGTATTTTGATTTATTCTCTGTAAGTGCTTTTTCGCTTGACAGAGTGGTACACCAAGGAATAGTAATAAATCCATCACCCCACATTTTGTCATCATTTCTATTGCCAAGTGACTCCTATTAATGGTGTACATCAGGACTGAGATAACTAACAAAAAAGAGTGGGTTTTATTTTAAATGCAGACAGATAAAAAGCCCCCTGGACAAAGGAAGGCAATGTTCATTGATGTAGAAATGCACTGGTCCATGTTGGTTGTTTACGCGGTGCTGTACAATGCATTTACCATCCTCATTCATTCATCTTCAGTAAATGCATGACTCTGCTGATTGGTTTAAGCAACTAATTTGTTCATATTTTGGGAAATGGAACCAACAAAGTATACAAACAAAAATAGTGGCGGGAGTGGGATTAAACAAAGTTCAGTGCATACCTCTAACTCTTACTAGTGAGCAAGTGAGACTTGTATCAATGGGTTAACAGTATATACGGTTTCATTTTTTCATCTATATCGTCTAATTTGCAGTTAACAAAAGTTTTAAAAAGGATTGATTAGTTTGTTGTGAAACTGAATGCAACAGCACCACCAGCAGTCATATAAAAAACTCAGAATGATATGAAGTGAGGCTGTGGGCTAACTGTAACGAGCCCAGCGTGTACATTCATGCACCCTGTCAGTGACAATCGTGTCAGGTGACCACTCAGAGTGACACGCCTCCTGGATTTGATCTGGATTTGATCTGCATTTGGGCTGATATCTTTTAGCCCACTTGGGTGACACTTCTGTAAAATGTCATCAGCAGTCGTGTTACGGACTCAGTCGCTGGTGAACGTGAACAAATTGGATTTTTTTTTACTCTATTAGTGCATTTAGAGGAGAAACTAAAAGTACAAATTACACAAAAGGACAGGTGTCAGAACTGTGAGTTTAGTGATTTGTTTCAGTTTGAACAAAAGGAAATGTGCATTAACCAGGTCAAGCATTACGGACTCAGTAATCAGTCAGTCAGTAAATAATTAATTCTGTAAGTGAGTAAATCAGTCAGTCAGTCAGTCAGTCAGTAAGTAAGCCAGTCAGTCTGTAAGTCAGTCAGTAAGTAAGCCAGTCAGTCAGTCAGTCAGTCTGTAAGTCAGTCAGTCTGTAAGTCAGTCAGTAAGTAAGCCAGTCAGTCTGTAAGCCAGTCAGTCAGTCAGTCTGTAAGCCAGTCAGTCTGTAAGTCAGTCAGTAAGTAAGCCAGTCAGTCAGTCAGTCAGTCAGTAAGTAAGCCAGTCAGTCAGTCAGTCAGTAAGTAAGCCAGTCAGTCAGTCAGTAAGTCAGTCAGTAAATAAGCCAGTCAGTCAGTCTGTCAGTCAGTAAGTAAGTTTTAGTCAGTAGTTTTAGTTACTGAGGTTATCACAATTTTGATAACCGTAGGTTGTGATTTCCACCGCTATAACAGCACTAAGGAATCACAGATGACTGGCTATGCTTCATAGACAGCACTTCGGGAACCATGGCATCGTACGCTGCCACTACACCCCCCCACACACATTTTCCTTTTGGCAGCGATCAGATTTGGCCGAATTCAGCCTCGTGTTTACCAAAACGGTACTATTTTAGTGTATTTTCCACATGTTAGCAGTGTGGGTAGCTCAGGCTGACTTGAAAGGAGAGAAGACGCAACAGGAGAAAATAAAACATGCTGATTTTGGCTCCTCTCGCTGTACAGCTTCCAGTAAAAAGATGAACGATAGCTGAAGGTTGTTTAGCTTGCTGTGCCATTTGATATATGTGCACTCATAGCAGTTTATTGTTTTGTGTGTGTGTGTGTGTGTGTGTGTGTGGGTGTGTGTGTGTGTGTGGGTGTGTGTGTGGGCTCAGGACTACATGCCTGTTCAGACACTGTGAACCCTAAAGTGTGTTATCATAATAATATTGCTAATAAGTCATTTGTAAATATGGTGATCCTTAACTTTTTCCTTATGACTCAACTGTGCAGCTGCAGTCACCAGGGGACAAACACACACACACACACTTTTACTGTACAGATACAATCTCTCAGGAACACGACATCCTCCCTCTCTCCATCTCTTTAAGTCTATTTTTCTCTGTCTCTATCTTTGTCTCAGTCTCCCTCTATCTCTCTCTCTCCTCTCTCTCTTTCTCTCTGTCTCTCTCCCTCTCTATCTCTTTATCTCTCTCTGTCTCTCTCAACATCCATGTAGTGTTTTTCCTCTCGCTTTTGCTCTCTTTCTTACTTTCTCTCTCTCTATCTCTCTTTTTCTTTTAGTCTCTCTCTCTCTATCTATCTATCTATCTATCTCTTTTTCTTTTAGTCTCTCTGTCTCTCTCTCTCTCTCTCTCTCTCTCTCATTAAGAAACAGAGTCTTGTTTCAGGAAACGAGTCATTTTTATTATAGTGATTTGGACTAAAACCCCCTTTTTCTGAGACCAAGTGCGTGTGTGTGTGTGTGTGTGTGTGTGTGTGTGTGTGTGTGCGCGTGTGTGCGCGTGTGTGTGCACGCACGCATGTGTGTGTGGCGGGAGGTCTCTGTGTGTAGGAAAGGTTAAAGGAGTGAAGTTAGGACGTTTGTATATTTAGTCATATCCTGTATATACCTGACTGAGCTGCTGATATATAAACACTTGTGCAACTGTATGTGCATTGATAAGATATACTAAACACTCACACACACACACACACACACACATTTTATTCACTCTAAGTCTTATGCTTTAATAAAATGCCGAGCATAGTTTCCTCCTGTGAAGAATTCTGCAGTGACGCCCCTGATGAATGTAAATTCTTATTACTCGGCACGCAGGGAAACATTCATGCGCACACGCTCCTACCTAAAGAAAAGAGGAGGAACGAGCTTTGTGGTGCTCTACTGCCCCCTACAGTTCAATCGCAGGCAATTCATTAAATCTAAGATTAGTTGATAATGACTATAAATGATTTTATGCAACAGTATATTTTTCTTTAGCATGTAAGTGCTGCAGTGAGTGCTGCAGATTTAAACTAATGCCTGCAATTTAATGTACAGGCTTTCAAAACACTTAGTATTGCAGAAACTCTTATTTTGAAAATCCCTCCTGTTTTATACACACACAAACACACACAGTCTCTCACTCACTCACTCACTCACTCACTCTCTGACTCACCCCTCCTCATCCATGAGTTCAGCACCAAAACTAAACTAGAATCAGATGTCCAAGTTTAACCCTTGAGTCTGTCTTACCCCATGCCTGTGTGTGTGTGTGTGTGTGTGTGTGTGTGTGTGTGTGTGTGTGTGCGTTTCTTTAGAAGCATGATGTTTTGTTAGGTGTGCTTCAACATTCGAGTCTGTCACTAATTATTAGGTCAAGGTTTTCTAGTCCACTCCTTGAACTCCTTCAAACCCAGCTGTTTCTTAATCTTGCAGGTTGTTTAGCTCTTTCTATGCATAAATAATGAAAGTTAATTTTTCATTTAAAATGAAGAATAAATGCCAGTTACACTATCTGTGCCTAAACATTCTTAGTGAGCCATTAAGCCTGTGGTCATTTATTTGTGCTCTATTTGTTTTACTGCTAGTTCCAGTTGAAGCCAAAACTTTATGTACACCCAGGCTAAAGATATTCAATCTCAGTTTTTCACAACTCCACACTTTTCATGCTACGCATTCATTTCTTTTAGCAGGGCGTCTTCTATTAGAGACAGATTTATCCAGCCTTTTTCCGTACCGCTTATCGTACTCGGGGTCGCGGATGAGCCTGGAGCCTCTCCCAGTGAACTCAGGGCACAATGCGGGGGACACGCTGGATGGAGTGCCAATCCATTGCAGGACACAATCACACACTATGGACAATATGGAAGTGCCAGTCAGCCTACAACGCATGTCTTTGGCCTAGGGGAGGAAACTGGAGTACCCGGAGGAAACATGCAAACTACGTGCACATAGAGTGGAGGTGGGATTCAAACACCCAACTGGAGGTGCAAGGCAAACATGCTAACCACCCAGCGTGGACCCAGACAGTTTTATAGCAGCTTTAATTCAATATATGAAAATTCCACTGGGTCAAAAATTTACATACACCAATACACAAGTTGACTATCTCTTTAAACAGTATGGGAGATTCCAGGAAATGATATAATGAGTTTTAGAAGCTTCTGACTGGCCAGTTGTCATAATTGGAAGTGCACCCTGTGGCTGTATTTTAAAGACAGTGCCTTGTTGCCCTTAATACCATGGAAAAATCCAAGCAACTCAGCCAAGAAAAAAACTGACCTCCACAAGTATGGTTCTACAAGTTGGAGCAATTTCCAAGCATGTGAAAGTACCACAAGCATCTGTACAAACAATCTTTTACAAATATAAAAATCTTGGAACAACCAACAAAGACACTGCATCTTTCACGAACGAGGCACAATTTAACTCCCAGAGATTAATGAACTTTGGTCTAAAAGCGTCAACTCAACCCCAAGACAACAACAAAGGAACTGGTGAAGGAATTGGAGGCATCAGATACCAAAGTATTTACATCCACCATTAAGAGAGTCTATATCACCATGGCCTGAAAGGCTGTCAAGCAAGAAAGAAGTCTCTACTCCAAGACCGGCATAAAAACGCCAGACTGAAATTTGCAAGCGATCAAAAGCCTTTTGGATGAGTGTTCTCTGGTCAGATGAAAGAAAAATTGAACTGTTTGGCCATAATGATCAGCTCTATGTATGGAAGAAAAATGGTGAGGCTTTTATTCTCAAGAACACTATGAAGCATGGCAGCATCATGTTGTGGGGGTGTTTTGCTGGAAAACGATCTGGTGCACTTCAGAAAATAGATAAAATCATGAGGAATGAGGATTATCTAGATATATTGAAGGAACACTTCAACATCAGCCAAAAACATGGTGAAAAACATGGTTGCAGCTGAGAACAAAGTGAAAGTAATGGAGTGAACGTCACAAAACCCTGACCTGAATCCCATAGAAAACTTGTAGACTTAACTGAAAAAGTGTGTCTGAGCAAGGAGGCCACAAACCTGCCTGAGTTACACCAGTTCTGTCAGGAGGAATGAGCAAACAATTCTAGCAAAGTACACTGCAAAAAATGATGTCTTAGCAAGTGGAAATACCTTAAATATAATAAAATGTATCTAGTATTTCCTATTATAAGATTACAATAAACCAAATATAAGATTATTGATCCTTTTTCAAGCCATTTGTGCTCATTTCAAGCTTGAAATAGTCCTGTTATATTGGCAGATAATTTTACTCATTTTATGCATTTATTTCTAAAAAGAAGCAAAGTTATCTGCCGATAGAACAAGAAAATTACAAGCTTGGAATAAGTAATAACGTATAGAAATAGGTTTAGCAATCTTATATTTGGTATATTGTACTCTCAAATTACGAAATACTATTCTATTAAATACTATTGACATAATGTATTAATACTATATTAATATATTGACTACATTCAAGATAATTTCACTAGCTAAGATGACAATTTTTTTGCAGTGTATCGTGAGAAGCTTGTGAAAGTCTACCCCAAGTGTTTTATTCAGGTTCAAGCAATTAAACGGCAACATCACCAAATACTAACAAAGTGTATAAGTGTAAAATTTTACTGATATAGTAAATCAAGTGAATTTGTCTCTTAGCTATTATTGTGAAATGACCTCCTGTGGAAATAATGGAAAGTAGATATTGTAATTGAATTAACACAGGAAGTGTACAGTAATATGAAATGTGCTGAGCTGTGAAAAAGCCTGGTTGTATGTAAACTTTTGGCCTCCGTGTTAATGGGCCTTATGTGGTGTTCATGCAAAGCAGTTTCTCTCAAACTACACCTAGTTATTGCCTACAAGTGAACACTTTAAGTGTTAAGTAAGTATAAAGTTGCTAGGAAAACTTTTTTTAACAATAGCCTATTATCTAAAACATTAAATAGAGTTAGACCAGACAAATAAAAGATAATGCATGTATTGCATTTCAGCATATTAGCAAAACCTTTATTTTTGTATCTAATTCATCATGGGTTATTTTCCTGTTTGTTTGTTTTCTAATTACAGACATTGAGACATTTGTATGGCAGTGTTTTGGTCAGACTGACATAACACAGATCTTTCACATGAACACAATGCACAAACTGTCTTAAAGCACGTTGCTGTCACACCTGTGATGTTTTGCATAACTTTGCAACGTAGGCGTCACGGAGTCTGCTCTGTTACTAAGACGATGTTGAAAACAGGTACAGAGTAATACTCATTAGTTTTTGGTTTTGTATCAATAGGGGTGTAGCGATACACTCTGGTTTCGATTCGATTCATGATACTGGCGTCACCATGCCATGCTATTCAATTCGCAGAATATTTTGAACAAAATTTTAATTAAGGAAAAATCATTATAGAAAAGAATCCTTTTTGTTTCTGAATCATAAACAATGCAAACAATATGAAACATAATAGGCGTCAATTTAAACAGAAAATAGAGCTCCAAAGTTGGCTAAAATGCCCGTATTCTGTGGCCATTTTTTCAGACACTGTACATCGCAGTGGCACAGGGCTGGTGTCGTTTGAACCTTGGTTATAACATTGTGTAACCGTATAACATATAATGTGTTTCGGTTGTTGTGTTCCAGAGCTATTGGGCTATCGGTCACTTCGGATGATTCCCGGTAATGGAACAGGCTCTCCACGGAAAAATGTGATCGTGTGACCAACGTGCTCTCTATATATTTTAACTGTATGGGTGGTGCAGATTGGGATCAGACTCAAACAGTGCAATTGCATTAGATGCAAAGTTAATAGAATGCTGATTTCCCGGCTGCACATCATCACACTCCTATGTAGCAACCATTAAAAGGGGACTGGAGCATGTCTGATAAAATCACACATTTGGTGTTGGTAGTAGAAACAGGGCAAAAAAAAAAAAAAAGGATCACATCATAACACCAGAGGAAGTTTTTGAATCTTTGTGGTTAACCATAATGAACACTTTCAAGAAGCTCATTTTCTGGGCTGAAATTATGTGGGACTGTAAGCATTATACCATGTTACATTTTGGAATGCTGAAAGGAAAACTCTACCTTGAAGCTCATTAAATATGTTTATGACAACAATAATAATAATAATAATAATAATAATAGTAAGAGTGATGTGTGTAGTGATTCTGGTTCTTTTCAATAGCTTTTTCGTTATTCCTGTGAGAAGTTAGCTGTTCTGAGGTCACAGGTGGACATTAGCATAGTTACGACAGCGTTTAATAGGAGAATCAGGTTTCGATCAGGTTTTGTTGTTAGCGCTTAAAAGCAATACATGCAATACAGTTGTATGTTATATTGAAAGTTGAAGCTTTAGAGCTTTATTTGTTTGAGCAGAGTAAAGGAGAGCTGGACAGAGTAAAGGACTAAAGCGCCGCTGCATCAGTCCCTTTAGGTAGAGATGAAGCAAGGGCTAAATCGCACTGCATCACTATCAGCAGGTAGTCAAACAGCATTGTGGGTAATGTAGAAAACCTTTATGCAAAGTGAAAATAGACCAACATGTTAATGAAAGTTCAGAATTTCATTACAAAATAAATATGAAGATTGCATGTTAATAGTAAAGATCAATGTACAAGTCATCCAGGGTGGATTTTTCACTAAGTGTTGAATTTCTGCATAGTCAAACCAAAATATTTAAAATATTTTAAAGGATCAGTAATCACTAATAGTACTGATTACTATCTACCATGAATATCATTTTTCACACATTGTATAGATCAAAAAGCGCACTTATAATGGAAATCTAAGGGCAGGGGTTTTTGGCTATTAATAAACATTCAAACAAAAGGCGTACTTTTGTAAAAATTTCTTTAATAAACTCAAGATTGCAAGATTAAATTTATAGAGCTTTAAAGCTTCATTTCAAATACTGTATATTCAACTGAATTTTTTAAAAGTAAAAGTCAATTATTGACTTAATTATTATTAATTATTGAAATTATTCCCCACATACGCTTTAAATGTGTTAGATTGAGATTAAGTTGAAATGTGCTGCTGTATTCCTTTAAGACAGTTGTGATTTGACGTTTAACAGAGCATTAAAACTGCGCTTATACCACTGACCCTAGTTTTTATGTAGTGTGTGTGTGTGTGTGTGTGTGTGTGTGTGTGTGTGTGTGCGCGTGTGCGTGTTTAAAATGTGAGAAAACAGGATCTTTTTATTTTTTTTATTTTTTTTGGTTTGTGGGCGCTCGTTCGCACTTATCTACTGAATGAAACCATAATCTATCTCAGCTTACACACTCCACATCAACTGTAACCTCAAACACACACATGGAGCAAAGAGCAATAAGTGAAAGCCATATTGAGCTCTGCTTCGGAGTGTGTGTGTGTGTGTGTGTGTGTGTGTGTGTGTGTGTGTGTGTGCAAAAGATTGTTCCTGATTATTCTGGTTTCTGTTGTACTGAAGGAGCTGCAGTGGTTAATGATAGGCTGCGGATTCTGTCAGATTTCATTAGTACGTTTGGAACGAAAGTGAAAGTTTATTAAATGGTGGCTCACACACACACACACACACACACACACGAGCTGTAATGAGCGAGTTTGATTAGGGTTAGCAGGGACACTGATGTGAGTGGTTGTCTTATAGTCTTTATAATCACAGCTTTAGAAGTTTTTATAGAAATGATACAATACAGAAATACTGCTTTCTCTCATTTCTACTTTCTGTGCTGGTTCTTTCAGAAGGTGACGACTGTGTTTTAAGAATCTCACATGTTCGTGAGCTGAATTCTGTTAAAAAAAAAAATCCAAAATTTTGTTTTTCTGCCAATAAAATACTATGACATCTCTACTTTAAGAAGATGTATTTTGCCAAAAGAATGTACAAATGGTTTCATGGTTTATTGGTACACACAGTTTCAAAGATGCCAGTTTAACAAACGCAGCGGTAAACGCAATCAGTCTTCTGAAAGACGTCTAAAAACCCTGCTACCATATGCTTTTCTCTTTTCTGTACAGATGACAGCGAACAGAATTTTTAAAATATTTATCAGACCTAACAAAAAGACATTAAGCAGAGATTCAATTTAAAGGTGCAGTATTGGATTTTTTTAAAGTCTCGCTTGCACAAATAACCTGGAAGTTGTAGAAAAACAATTCGGAATGCTTGTTCGTGTTTGGATGCGTTTCCTGTAAGTCATTTCATAGACACTACAATCATGTGAAAAAGAAAGTACACCCTTCTTCAATTCTATGGTTTTAGTTATCAGGGCCTAAATAACAATTGTGTGATCATCAGCAACTTCTATAAAGATTCAGGATCCAGGTGGGGAAAAAATAAGTACACCTTATAGTTCAGTATCATGTAGAATCACCTGTAGCAACAATGACGTGAAGTTTTCTGTAGGAGTTTATCAGTGTCTCACATCCTTTTGGAGAAATTTTCACCCACTCTTCTTTACAACATGGCTTCAGTTCATTGACGTTTGAGGACATTCGTTTATGCACAGCTCTCTTAAGATCCCGCCACAGCATCTCAGTGGGGTTGAGGTCTGGACTTTGACTTGGGCATTCCAACGCCTTCATTTTTTTTTTTTTTTCTTAGTTTCCATCCACAGACCTTCTGCTCACTGGATTTTTTTTCTCCAACACATTCTGTGTAAACTCTACAGACTGTTGTGTGAAAATCCCACGAGATCAGCAGTTTATGAAATACTCAAACCAGCTCATCTTGCACCATCAACCATGCCACAGTCAGAGTCTAAGATTACTGAGATGTTGTTCCCCATTTTGTTGTATGATGTGAACATTAACTGAAGCTCTTGACCTTTTATGCATTGCACTGCTGGCACATGATTGGCTGAAGGTGTTACTTAACTGATTCATTTTCACCTGTAATTCAAATGTTCATATTAATTGTTCAAATATATTATCATTTCTATAGTAACAGTTCTTTCACATGGATGATCTATATAATCTAAGGCTAACAAGGAACAGATTTAAAAAGCATTTTATTTAACAAAGAAAAGCATATTTACTGAAATACTGATGTTTTCGGTAATGAGGTGTTTATTTAACGTTTCTGAAAGGAGTCTCCAGTGTTAGCGCTTTGTAAAGGTCAGAGTTTTCCGCCACACGTGAGTCTTCAAGACAGAGGACTTTGGTTTCTTGGTAACATGACAAGCTGTATTTCTTTGTATTATTAACTTCTAAGAGAGAGGAAAAATTAGAGGCCGGTTAGGAAAGTCTTGTTTGTAGCTTCTTTAACGCAAGCTGCTTTAAATGTAAACACAAATAGTTAAAAAGCACAAAGTGTCATTCATTATTAAATTGAAATTTGAGATAATTGCCGTGGTATAAGAGAAAACACTTCGGGACATGCTGTTATTGTAAAATAATGTTATATGCCCATCATGTTATATTTCTTAAAAAAAAACAAGAATAGACACATTTTTGTTTTTTAATATTAGTTTTTAAAGTTAAAATTGAGTAACAAAAGGTACATAGACCTGAATAAAAAACATAAAACACATATAAGCATACACAAAAAGCACATAAACACATAGATAAACACAAAAGAGCAGGGCTGTGCAGTTTTGGAGATGGATTGTGATTTGTGTGTGTGTGTGTGTGTGTGTGTGTGGGGTAGATTATAAGCAGATGAGTTTCGAGAGGCATTATGAAAATGACAGACAAGGTGCTGTATGAGCTGAATGTTTTATTGTGCTGTTGCTTTTTAGCTGCAGCTGTGTGTGTGTGTGTGTGTGTGTGTGTGTGTGAATCTGTCAGACTAAGGTGTTGTTATGTTTCATATCCTTAATAACTCATCAGGAATAACAGAGCACTTCACGTGAGAGTGTATCAAGGCCAGCTGGGCAATTCACACACACGCACACACACGCGCACACACACACACACAGACAGTGCGCACGAGATTTCGAGATGTAGACGGATGTTTAAAAGACAAGATTCATGGCTGTGTTCTTGTATAAACTTCCCTGACATCGCCTGACCGTCCACCATTACCTTTAAGAGTGCATTTATCAGCTGTGTTATCTAACACTCGCTTTAAGATCACCTCATTAGCTGCCTGTTTATACTCTCTGTGTCCCACTCTATCCATCTCTCCCTCTTTTTGTCCATCTCTCATCGATTTTAAAAGAGTTCAGCGGTATTCCAGCGTTAATCGCCTCCATGCCATGATGAAACGTAGTCTACAGACTGAAAGCTACTTTGTGTACATCGCCTGCTATAAATGGACGTGTGTGATTTTCGCATTATTTTCGTATTACTGTTGTGAGTTATTCATTACGTGGCGTTTCTCGTAATGAAAAATAAGTGCGTAGACTTTTGTATGGTTTGACATTTGCTTGCGTGTCCTGACACGAGACTACTGAGAACTGGTTTTAACTTTTTAAGAATTCAAATGCTTATACTGAATTTTTATTGAGCAGTACAGTCTGACAGATGAAGTCCTACACCCTGCACGTTCATTGTTTTGGAAGAATAACATGCAGAACGCGGCTTTGCATGGCAGTGTGGTCTCGTCACGTCGAGGTCGAGCAGTCCATGTGTTCCATCTATTTGAATTTGTAAATGAATACGGCTGTTATGGAAATGACGCTTGCCTCGCTTTGGCTTCTTTGTTGTATTGAGAAGAAGAAAAAAAAAAAAAGAAGAAGAAGGAAAGCTTGCCTGGAAAAGCAGTGGCTTGTTTGTTTCAGCTTTGCCACATGCATGAACACATGAACACACACATCTCACATACACACTCTGGGACGTTTTTTTGTTTGGAAGAGCAAAAATCAGTTTATCAGAAAGTACATCAAGCTCTGGCAGTTATGTACACTCCTGCGTGTGTGTGTGTGTGTGTGTGTGTGTGTGTGTGTGTCCGGGTGTTTATACTCATCTTCCGCTCTCGCCCATCTAAACGTGCATTTCTCTCCAGAGTGCAGACACAGAGCAGAGAGAAGAGCCGAATGATGGATGCCGTTTCTCCCATTCTGACAGGACTTTCCTGAAATTCGCGCCTTTTTGCAAACAGCGGGATTCCGGAGAGATGACCGAATTGTTTCATTCTGACATACACTTTTTTTAATTTCTTGTATTTATTTAAAGTTTCGCCACTTTGAAATTCACACATAATTCAATTTGTTAAAGTGTGTGTGACAGTTAATACGTTTAGTGTCCCAGTCACTGCATTAATATTTCCGTGTCTGTTTAACATTTGGCCACCTTCACAGACCTTTATAACTAACACACACACACACACACACACACATGCACGGAATGCACGAGTTTCATGCATTTATTTCCTACACGAACCAGGCTTCCCTTCCTAAAATGTCCGTTTCTCCTTAGTTACAAAATATTGTGACTAAAAATATTGGCACTACTCTACTCGCTTCCTAAATCTTAATATTTAAATCCTATCACCATCCAAAAGTTTTTTTGCAAATTTTGAATGTAATTATAAAAAATTGCACATTACTTGGCGTTCCCATCAGCTGCTGTCATCTAAATATTCTGAAGCAACACAAAGCTGTAATCAGAATGAAATGTCATGTCATCTATTCACAGCAAGTTGTCCTGAAAGTACTTTGGCAGATAGTGTGCTGCGCAAATTCAAGCTATTTAAGCTGTTTGACAGAGTAATTTGTTTCTGAAAGATATTGCCTGAGCCATTATGTCTACCGAGTTACGTTTTACATTTACATTTCATTTTATCCGAAGCAGGTCAACAATAAAGGCTGAAGGCTAGGAGAACTTCTGACCTGCTGATTCCGCCACTGGCATAGAGATTAGTGTCCACTAGAGGAACTCGGCAGCTTATGATGATCATTTTTTGCTTATTTCAAAGCAAAGCATGTTTTTGAATGTTTTCAGTCTACCATTTTTGCCCCTTTCTTTGAGTTGATTTTAACCAAATTGTATTGAGTCTTTTTACAATACAATTTGTTTTTGTTTTTTTTATTTGTTGTTAGCTGTGAACAGTAAATCACAATGATATCTCTCATCAGATCAGCAGACCACTCAGAGTACTTGAATAGATGCTGTAGCAGCTCTAGGTTTCCAAACATAAACCATCGCAGCTTCTATAGCAGATTATCCAATCTCATGTGTCTGTGTATAGTAATTTATTTAACCGAAGGTAGCTTATCAGGGCTAGAGAAGAGTTTCATTATATTTACCCTCACTTATTTCAAGAATAAAGTCATAATTCCATGACAAACTATATAACGTCCATATAACGTTTGTGTGTTGAAATGATTTAGTAGCCTTGAGGCAGCCTTGAAGTCGAGCACAGTCTGCTGCGACAAAACAAAACAGACCATTTCCTTCAAATTCGTGTGCTTCTTGTTTCCTAAATAAATGCAATTTTGTTTCAAAGTTGTAATGCTAATAATCTGATGTTGATGTGCCAGAAGATTCAGTATTACTTTATTTACGAAGTATTTGTTTATAAATACTTCCTTTTCCTTGTTCACGCTGTTTGATGGAGTAATTAGTATAATGCAGGTAGCTAAAATTTCACCATATGCTGCATGTTCCAGTTCTGTTTCGACCAATAACCAAAGTAATCACCTGCTATTTCTTTCCGTTCCTGAACGAAGCTAATAATGTCACACGTATCTTGTTTTCATATTTCAGTAGTTTTCTACTAGAGTACTATGGTGGGGGGGCATCAACTGTGTATGCCGTGGATCAAGTCTGGCCAGAGGGCCAGAGAAGGGCTCTATTGTGTGGAGAATGGTGCCTGGTTTTGGTTAGTGCCAAACAACACACACACACACACACACACACACACACACACACACACAGCAGGGCTCAGCTCCCTCTAGAGGTCCATCTGGAGTTCATTTCCTGTTCGAGACGGCTTGCAAGCTTTGGGCGGAGTCTGGCAGCCTCATCTGATTGGACTAGAATGCATGATTAAGCAAATATGTATACACACAGGTTATTTGTTGACATTACAGCTTATTCTTTGACCATGCATTGCTTACATTCACTGTCAAACTACGAAGTTTGTTAGATCACAAAGGCGTATATTAATCGAAATATTAATCCAGTGGTAAAATACAGACTGCCCAATAATGCTGTCATGCTGTCGATTTGTTATTGTGGGGCTTAGATAATCCTAATATTAGCTTTAGAATGTGTAACAGTGTTTATCAGTAATTACAGATAATTGTGGCGTCAGCGTGTAGAGACAGTCCAGTTGCGCTGGGTAATGGTGGGTAATTTTAGTAGCAGCTCATAGACGATTGCACCTACGGAGTTAGTAATTGTTTCCGATATTAGAGCTAGAGATTAGTGGCCACTAGAGAGACCTGGCAGCTTAAAATGGTCATTTTTACATGTAGACTTCCTGCTATTAGTGGCACTATAAGCTTGTGGTTATTTCACAGCAATAGCACATTTGAATATTTTCGGTTTGTCCCTTGACTTGAGTTGTCCAAGTTTTTTTTTTCTTTTTTTTAATATGTGGTTCTGTTCTAGCTGTTTGTCTGAGTAATTTCTACATTGCCGGTATGTAATGAAACCTGAAGTCCATTATTATTATTAGCATTACACAGTGCGAGTGAGAGAGAGAGCTAGGACTGTGCCCTCTGGTGATAAAGGTAACCTGGGCCTCTTTTTTTGTCTCTTTTTTTGTTTGTTTTTTTTTTTTTTTGAGGGAAGCAAAAAATGTGGCTACATTAAAAGAAATAAAGACCTTGAATGCAAAGTCAACAACTATAAATTTACTGTGAGCCCCTGTGTGTGTGTGTGTGTGTGTGTGTGTGTGTGTCCCAGCAGGTCGCTTTATTGGGCAACCAAATTAGTTGAACATGACTCTCACGCAGATGTCAGGTGTTTGTAAGAGCACAAACGCACAGCAGTGCAGCCCATTATGAGCCTGACAACTGAAATATGCCTTTAAAAAAACATTAGTCTGGAAACCTGAAGCAGCCAACGAAAAAAGTAGGCTTAACACACACATAATACACACATACTTAGTGGCACAGTTGCAGAATGTATGATTCAGAGCTAACTTGATGTAAGAGAGAAATGTTTTATAAGCCTCTCTCTCTCTCTCTCTCTCTCAATGTGTGTGTGTGTGTGTGTGTCTTTTGCTTTCTTATTCTCTTATTCAGAAGAGCGAAAGCGTGTTTGGCGAGAAATAATTGGGGGTAAGATTTGTGCACGGTTTATATTTCACATTGTATAAGGAGAAAAATGGGGGTCGTGATTGGGGCTGAAATGAGTAACGCGCCTCCAGGGGAGGACGCTGGCTGGAAAACTTTTTTTTTTTTTTTTCGCAAGGTATCATGCAACTCATGTGAATACATGCTGAGAATGTCATCCACTACACACCAAGCTTCACATGGACTAAGCAACAATCTAATTGTGTGAAACAATAAACTTTGAATACTTTGAAAAGTTTCAGTCCACTACCAGTCAATGTTTCTTTTTCATCGGTTTTCAAAAAATGGTCAGTTGCTGTTTGTTATAACTAAAAACCACATCCTCTAAAAGCAATTTCTGTCATCTTATGAAGTCTCATTGGAGTCAGTTCTGTCTTCTACACATCACTACTGCTTTCAATAAGCAATAGGGAATTGCATTGTACAGAAAGATCTATTACTCGCCTAGTATTCACCTATCAGCTGGCTCTAATCATTTTAATTAGCATTGTTTTGGAGACAATATAAGGAATAACACATGACCGACCGTGTGGTTATATGAAAATAATACACTTCAGGGTGGTAAAGATACTCCGCTTCACGTCGTGCCGCATCACACCACCCTGGAATGGATTTTAATCACATGATCTGTCATGTGTTTTTCCTTAGACAACATCCAAAACAATTAATGGAAGTAATTCTGCTTATATCACAGCAATTTGCCAACAATTACAATGTTTAATTTATAAAAGAGCGACACGTCACACAGTTTTAACAGTTTATAGTAAGATTTAATGTTGTGGAACGTCTGAGAGTTAATTCCTGTTGCCAATTACCATTCACGCTGTAGTTGCGATAAACAGTCATTCCATCACCTCTCTCTCTCTCTCTCTCTCTCACTCTCTCTCTCTCACTCTCTCTCTCTCTGAAGACTTTCCTGTTCTGGGAAACTTTGCAAAGCACCGTGACCGTTACAAAGCAATGAAACTCGGCTCTTTCCACAAATGTTAAATAAACGTCTCCTAACAAAACATCACCACATCAACGGTTAAACATTTTTTTCTTATACAGTGTGAAATATAAACCTTGCACAAATCTTACCCCCAATTAAAAATCCGCTTATTATTAATTTTGAATTAAGCGTCGTAAAAATCCCTGTGTATGAGCTGTTACTATAGAAACAATAACGTATTAGAACAAGCACATTAATATAAACCTATCATTCATGCTACAGCCAGAACTACTGTCCGAGCCATGCAAAAAATAATGCACACCTTCCGACCAATCAGATTAGAGAATTCACCCTGGCTGTGGTATAAACGGTTATACTGGGGATAAATTGGGTATTTGTTTTGCCTTAATTTTGAATTTGTCTGGTCAGAATTGAACGAATCGGGTTTTGAAATGCAGATAAGGTATATAGTTGTAAAAAAAATTAATATAAAAATAAACCTGTGTGTGGAACTAGTAAAAAAAAAATGTGCAGAATACCATCACTACATTAGTTTAGGTGTCTCATGTGGTTGACGTGAGATAATTGATCATTATAATATAATTATAATGATCAATTTTCTCATAATTGTGAGATAATTGATAATTATACTTGATAATATTCTCATACTGTGACAGATTATCTGATAAATGTTAGTAATGTTGTATTGCAGTTAGTGAGCTGTTATTTAATTAAGCCTAGTTAAGAGAAATATTTTAAAATGAATATTTTTGGTATTCAATATTTTTTTAAAAATTCAATGCATCAATTAATAAAATAATAATAATAATAATAATAATAATAGTTGCAAGATAAGCATTAGTTGCAGCCCTAGTTCGGTTGCCAGCTTATTTGTATACATTACATTACATCATTTATATACAGTCAAGCATATAGTATTAGTCTTAAAGTGAGGATGAGAAGAGATCGCTCTTCAGGTTCTCGCATGTCTCTTCAATACACAATTCTGTTAGCATGAAGAGTTTGACACAGACCAGGTGTGACACAATCTGATGCAGGTCATCTCCTGAGCTTATCACTTCCTCCTGTTTCATCCAGGCCTGGTCTTAAAGTGATTATCTCAGTAAGGAGACAAGATAGGAAGAAAGGGAGTGCTTATTTCCTGTCTGTTTGGCTGGAAGCGTATGCGGCACACAGTCTTGGTTTAAGGAGTTTGGGTCTTCTCCAGCTCTTTGAAATGCTTCTGTTTGGCTTTTCTTGGTTCAGAATGGAGAGATTTGTAATCGTATTTACAGTAAACCGTTGTAAGAAAAACTGTACACCCAAATAAGATATTAAACTTGCCAGACATTAGCTACTACCTGATGATGGCCTTTTGTTTTAACATCAATAATTGAAAGCCTGAGATCAAATTCTGCCCAGAAGAGAATCTTTTCCTCCATAAAACTAATTTCTGGATTCCACAAAGATGCCAGACCGAAATTCTTTGGGAAATGATGATCTGAAAATAATGTTCATGTTACCATGTGCAGCTCACAAACCTTGGACTCTTAAGAAACATCAGTTTATCACTGTATAAGGTCCCAGTAGAGTACAGTTTAAGACCAAGAAGAGCAAGACAAATTTGTGTTTATTGATATTTATACTTGAAAACAAGTAAAATGACCATTTATAAAGAATTGTTGCCAGATTAAACATGCTTGTGGTTTAAGTTCAGCTGAGCATTGGCTCATAATTTGGCTTATAATTCAGACATCACTTTCCACTTTTGCTTTCCACATTTTTACCTTTGTTGGTTGGGAATCCACACCTCTTTGTGTGCTGGCGTTGCTGATGAGTGCTGTGTAGTCTTTTGTGGGGTTTTTTTTATACACGTTTTTGCTCAGATGATCGCACTATCGCACAATATGATCTACAATGCAACACTTCATTACTGCCATTTCTGGACACGTAGATATTTACTATTCAGATTCACTATGTACTATTTATTGTACTTGTATTTACTGTTTTGCTTTACTTAACAGCTTTACTCTGCCATTGTCCACCACTGAGTTTCATTTACTTTATTACATTACAGCATCATCTCAGCCATTCAGGTCTAAATATGTGTTTGTTCATGTCTAATAAGTGTTTGTATCGTCAGCGTCTGAATCTGAGCCTCGTCCCGAGCATTTCAATGCCCAGTGTACCCAGAGTAACTGTGCAAATGACAAATAAACAACTCTTGACTCTTAACTTGAATGTTGATATTACTCTGATATTTAAAAAAGTCTAAGACGAATCCTGACAGCCGAAAAATTACCCATATAAAGGCTTTTTTCACGTCTGTGATATCAGATTTGATTGCTCAGGTTTTAGATGAGAGTAACAAGTTGCACAAAGTATCTTGCATCTCTGCTTTCTACACCAGTTTATATCTCTTCATACCAAAGCTTGATATTTTTTATTAATTGTTTTGATAATCACAGTGCATAGGCAACAGAGAAAGCTATCAAATACAGAGGTGTCCATAAATGGACTTCATTTTCTGAATTATTGCCCCATTTCATGGGACAAATCGCTGGTACATTTCATCCATCCAATAACTTGGACACTTTACTGATTCAGTTTTGGCTGCTGAATTAATATTACAAAGAAAAGCAGCAGAGTACTTCTTACAGTAGTATGCATTGCCACTCTATTCTACTGGATTCTACATTGGAATGTGTCCGTACATCACTCGTTTCCTTCTTACACCAGTGACCCCTTAATCTTTACTACTATAGACCCTGAGAGAGAAATGTCACCCTGACTCCTGGTTACAAAAACACAGCAGGAGTCTATAGTGATTTTTTAACAACAAGCCAGAATTTGTTTTCTAAACTGTCATGTTGTGCTGTTGGTTGTCGGAATCAGAAAAGTGTTCATAAACACATTCATTTTTAGCGCATGTTATCGAATCGGAGGCGGCTGCGGTTACAGGCAGTTAGGACGGATATCTGGTTTTAGGAGACCCGTCTTTTCAGCGCCCATTTCATCTCAGCTAGGTAGCTAACTATCGTCAGTGAAGTTGCTAACTAAGAATGTAACCGGTTTAAGAAACTAGCTGTAACTATTTAACGCTAGATAGCTAGATCACGTTCTTACTAAAGAGTTGCTTGTAATGGACATGTTTAACTAGCTAAAACTTTCTTCAGCTTACAAATGAGTTTATTGCATCTGGATAGGCGTCAGCTCGGCTTTCAGTGCCACGACAACGTCTTCCATGTTGTAATCGTAAAACATTATGTCTTGTACATGCTCACAAACGACAAAGTTGTCAGCCTCAAGAGACTCATTTGTCTTAAATTTCTCTCCCGAATAAATGCTCGGAGTTTCTCATCATTCAGTCACTAGCAGGATGCCAAGTTATAAGGGTCTTTTAGAGTTACACCAGTTGAAAGTGTTAGCTTAGCTGAATAGAATAAAACTGTTGATAGATTCTTCAGGCAGATTATAATCAAGTCAGCTTGCCAGGCTGCTAAGGTCTTTCTTTCCAGGTTGTATGCGTGTGTCTCTTTGTTTAACAACACCGAAGAGGCGTTTATATATATATATATATATATATATATATATATATAAAATTATGATCCTAACTAAAAAAATGATTTAATTTTGCTAGTAATATCTTCATACGCTAGCACAGGTGTGTTGCTTTTGGCAGAACACCTGAAACGAAATGCTAAAAAACAAAAGATTGTAACAGAATCTCGGACCCACACTCACCCGGATCATGGCTTATTGTGTTTAGCACAGAACCTCTCAGTCTTCAGGAACATGTTGTTCCTCAGAGCGAAGGTCCCTTACGTTTCAGTTATGTGATCCTGAGTCCGGGCCAGTTCACTTTTCTCCAGAGGAAGAGACCAAATGTTTGTGTTGGGTCAAGGAACTGTGCTGGGCCCAACGGGAACGCTTCTCTTTACAACAGTATCCATTCACAAGGGTATTAGATCTTTTTTTTTTTTTTTTTTTTGCAGGTTTCTCATACAGGAACACACTGTTCACTCTGTGCCCTTAGAGACTGTTCTTGAATAAACCATGCGTTAGGGTCACTTTGGGCTAAATTTGTCTTTTTAATCTTTCCTATTCCGACAATGAAATGACAGTTTATGAAGGTTGTTTGTGCTTTACGCAAGCATTAATTCTTCCTAAGCTCTGAGCTACACCCTTTAATAACATCATTTCCTTGCATTTTTACACTGTTTTGTTGTATATGTAGCCTGTATCTGGTTTTGACAGCATTTCAGGAGAAGTATCACATAACTCATGTTCAAACCAAAGCACATCTCTGTTTTGCTACGGTCTCAGGTTGCTAATACACGTCCCTCCGTATTATTCAAACGTAAAGATTTTAACGATGTGTAGTTTCAAGGTTCTCTATATTACTGGACTGTCTTATTGATGATGAATGATGAGTGTCCCACTAGAGACAAACTTGCAGTGTTGGCTAAATTGCTATGGCTTTTCTAGAACACAATTTCATGCATTTCAGAATCGTCATCTCTCTGTATTAGCGTTGGGTGGTCAACCACAGATGGTGGGAAAGTTCACCCGAGGGATATATACATACGTATACACTATTCAATCTTTCCAATAAAATTGCCTTGCACTCCTTCCAAGCCATTGTACAAGGGTTGTTGTAGCTTCTGAGCTCAACTCTGTGGTACATGTCTGCGAGAGTCCTTTGGATGCCGCATTCTTAAACACAGAGACAGTGGTTTCTCTTAACCACACAAAGCTTAGGCCTTTATTTTGCACTGGGACTCTTCGTTTCTGTACGAACAGTAGCTTCTAAAGTGAGAGTTGCTGCTCAGTTGGGATCTTGACAGCTCAGATGATAACATCCTGCTTTACTTATATAAAATCATCTGCCAAATATGAAACCAATATACAGTACTGTGCAAAAGTCTATTTTTTTTTTTTTTTAGTTCAAACTTTGTTATAGATTTATATTTTATGACTTCTACATTATTGAGTCAGTACAAAAAAAATTAGATTTCTGAACATAAACATATGTAAGAGACCACGATTCTGGCAAAAAACATAATGAAGGCTGCTGGGTTTTGGATGCAAAAATATGAAGCAAGTGCGACAGTCGAAGTCTCCAGAAGAACTGTGGCTGGTTCTGCAAGATGCTCAGTAACACTTACAGCTCATTTCCTTATTAAAGGATTTTTTTTTTTTTTTTTTTAAAGCGAAGGATCTTCACACCACATATTGGCTTTGGTTCATTTATTACTGTTTACTGCTCTTTATAGGACTCTTTTTTGTGTAGAAACATTTAGTTTCATTATTTTTGAAGGCATCACATCTTGCACAGTACTGTATATGTCTGTATATTTATGATCCCTGTGCCTCTCACTCATTCGTTTTTCATTTTGAAATGAAACTGGGAAAACAACTCGAGGCTTACAGTGGCAAACTCGAGAGGCTATTGTTTGTGAAAATCCCAGGAGATCAGCAGTTTCTGAAATACTCAGGCACGGCCACAGACACTGAGATCACTGAGATTTCTTTCCCCATTCTGATGTTTGATGTGAGCATTAACTGAAGCTCTTGGCCGGTATCTGCATGGTTAGGTAATGCATGAATGAGCAGGGGTACAGGTGTTCCTAATAAAGTGGCTGGCGAGTGTATGATGTTGCTTGGTTGGTGCAAATAACGATGAATCCCTTTATATTTTCCCTTTACAGATTTACAGTCGGTGCTTACTAATGCTTTCAATGAATGCCGTAGATATTGCAGTGCTTTTACAGGGAATGTACTGAGTTACATTTTTAGGGGTCCAGGCACCCTATAGTGATTGCATGTTTTATTATTATTATTATTATTATTATTATTATACTTCTACATGGGAGTCTATGGCAGCCCATAGAATGCTTCAGACGCTTTTTATATTAAATGTTACAGTAGCATGACTTATTCCTCGTTCTTCTCTTTATGTTGTAGGCGCTGGGAGAGTCTGAACTGGCAGATGTCCTGAAGCAGTTTCTTTCCCTCATGAAGTCCAGAAGTGGCACTGAGACTGATTCAGGCTCGGCTGGTTTCAGCGTGGACGAGCTCCTGCTGCTGTTGGTGTATGTGTACTCTCTGGCTCAGGAGACGCAAGCGAGCGGAACGCAGGACGAGGAGAAGGTGGAGAGAGAGATCATCGGGGCGCTAACACTTTTACTCACCCAGCAGACCACACTGAGTCCTTTGGTGCAGGATATTACAGGTACTACTGTGTTCAAGCTGGAAATGGGCGAGGTGACAATTTAATATTAATATAATGATACATGATGTCACCGTACACTTTTTTTTCCCTCAAAAGGCTTTATTTAATAGGATATAAAGATACAAAAATGCAAAACATTTTATTTAGAGCATCTTCAGTGCAAAAATCTTACTGACCATAATCTTATTTGCAAAGGTGTCATCACATGACCATTTAGCTTGAAGACTCCATAGTTAGTAAATGTTTGAGGCAAATACTTAAAAAAGCAGAATGATTTTATTTGTATGATCCTTTTCCACCTTCCGAATGTTTAGTCAACACAACTTGTAATTAATTAATTAGTGCAGGTTGTTCTCAGATCTTCAGATGGGACGTATAGTTCGGGTGTGGCGTTCACACCTGAGTGAGATGATTTATTTATTTATTTTGTTTTTTGAAGACTAAATACATCCTTTGTTTTCACTGATGTCAGTGCGATCTATACCATTACCCATAATGCAACACATTTGTAACTAGGCGGCCATTTTGATTCCCTAGCCACATATATGCCTAATGAATTGAGCTTGTCCCGCAGATAGGCTTCTTTTGTGAAATTTTAAATATTTCATCTTTCATGCAATACTCATAAAAATGTCCTTCATTCAACTCCTTCACCCAAGTGACAGTTTACCTGCACGTCCTTTAACAGCAAGGTGCACTGAGATCTCTCCTGGAAAATCTTTGCTGTTTGTATTATTGTTGAGATTTTTTTTATTATTTATTTAAAATCGTCTTTTGATTTTAAAAAAAAAATGTTGATTATCCACCATATGACCATGTTCAACTGCTCGATTGGAACATCCATATACACCACAAACTGGCATATTTAATACACAGTGTTGCGGTGTTTCACACGTAGATGTGTAGACCAAATGGGTTTTTTTTTGTGATGTCATATGAAAACAAAGGATATCTAAGAAATAGAACATGAGAGGGAGTTTGCTATCAATTATAATGAATATCATTATATCAACTATGGTTTTGTCTCAGGCTTGAGTGGAAATGGGACGTAAGTACACAAACAAAGACATCTGAAAACTTAAGTACAGCCATTGTGTTCACTACGGCTCAGATCTAGACTACTCTGCATGCACTTTACTCCTGATACAAGCCCAAAGCAAGCAGTGAGTCACGAATGAACGAAACGCTTTGCTAGTCACCAGTTCACATTTAAAATGAATCACTTCCAGCATGTTTTTCAAATCGCAGAGTAACACAACACAAGCGAATCTCAACTCTCTAATGCATCTCTCTAAGCACTAGATTGATCAGATGATTATTGTAGTGCTTTTATAAGAAAAGTTTATCATTCTCAAGGCAAGTGTCTGCTTTTGCTCTTTTAATTCCTTAAGCATTGCTCTGCAATCATCAAGCCTTGCATTAAGCCGTTATAGCAACTGTTGCAAAACATACAAACTGCACAAACAAAAACATACAAGTCATCTCTAAGGATTCCATTCCAGGATTTCTCACACTCAATTGCTTTTTTTTCCCCTTGGTCTGTTAAATATTTTTACCAACTGATCATTCAAGTTGTTCTCTAAAAAAAGAGAAATTATATACTCTTCTGCCAGAGACCGACCTTTTTCCTACAACCCTTCTGCTAAATATGTGGACATCCTGACCAATATTTAATCCCGCTTGGCTTCTCTAAACACCACAGTCACAGCTTGTAACTTTTTACCTTCCAAAAACACTTCAGTTCAAGTGGACTTCAGAAACGTGTCAGGCCATAATAGGACCACCTTTAGTGTCACGTCATCTCCGCTAGCCTGAACTTGACCGCGCACAGTCGGTCCACACACCATCCGCGTACACCACAACACAGAGAGAACAGCGAAGGATCCACCCAAACACAGGAAAGATTCACTGGACTTGATCTCCATACCGCAGCTGCATTGCCAAGGAACACATGACTTCATACATAATGCATTACTGGAGACAGGGTGGAGCAGACGGAGGAAGAAACGAAAAAATATTAGAGGAGAAAAGAAGGGTAAAGAGAAATAGAGCTGGTATCGAAGCCTTCTATCTCACTGTGTCCTGCTTTCTGAGTGACAGAAATACTTACTCACCACCTCCACCACTCTTCATCACTCTCTCTGCCACACACACACACACACACACACGCATACACACTTCTACACAAGTCATTGAGTAGAAAATTATTAATGACAGCATTCATCTAAAGCACTGGAGCGCCTGCTACTCTCTTATTCTTTATTCTTTGTCTCCTTCTTCATCAGGTGAGGGTTGATTCGAACCACCTGATTCTGTGGTTTATTTTTTAAAAAGAAAAACTGACTGCGAGATTGAAATCCGAATTCTTAACACCACAATGCAGCCATTCATAGGAGATCTAACCAACTAAAGGTTTGAGTTACTTGCAGTCTTTCTGCATATTTTATTAATTCATAGCAGAATTTCAGAGCATTAGGTGTAGGTGTGTGTGTGTGTGTGTGTGTGTGTGTGTGTTTCATTTCAAGGACATCTGAATCCGAAGAGAGCTAGACTCTTAACCTTGAGTCTGACCCAAACCACAACACACAACGTCTGAGTGCACTGCGTGTGTGTGTGTGTGTGTGTGTGTGTGTGTGTGTGTGTGTGTATATGTATGGTCTGTGTTTAGCTCGTCTGTTTAGCCAACGCGGTGTTAAACGTGCCCATTAGGTGCCCTGGTATGGATCCCCTAAGAGGACATGGTGATGGAAAAAAATATGAGATGGGAAGAAAATGTATATTTCTCTGCTTTTGCTTTTGCTCACAAAACTTTTGCGTTCCTAATTTTTTAGCGAGAGAGCTCATATATCGTTGTGAGAGAACACTACAAAATTGTGAGAGAATGCAAAACCATTGAAATATATATCTCATTTTTTTTTCCATCACCATGTCCCCTTAGGGGCTCTGTAAGATCAGATATCTCATAATATCATAAAATCTTTCAGTACAGACATTAAAGGGAAGATCATTCACTCATTAAAAACAACCCTTCACACGGGCAAATTTTGACCCACATCCTATTACACATATCTCTCAAAGTGACCCATTTTCCTCAGCTTCGATGTCTTATTTGCACATATCTCAATCACAGGTAGCATTTTTAAAACGTTTTCCTCCAAAAGTGGGGAAAAAAATCACTTTTTAAATTTATAGATTTCATTCCTGTTCCACTGAAAGACGCCGTTCCTACCTCTACATTTATAACCTCATATACTGACGAAAGAACATCATTACAAGACCAATTTTTTAAAAATGCTAAGTTTACAATGTGAAGTGAGTTCCCATTTGATTATCTTCCTCATCCCCATCAGTCTCCGTCTCATCACCTGAGGTCAAAGTCACAAGCCTCGTCATCGTCTCTTCACACAACTGATCACTACTCACTCTTGTGTTCAGTTCTGTTGAAAATTAAATAATAAATTTTGCTTTCTTAATGTCTTATGTCTTTTTATTAGGTCATTTAAACATTGTCTGCTATCATCTGTACAGAGTGTATAAGTGCTCTTATCTGTTTTGATGATGATTTGATTTAATGGCACAGGAGTGCGCTTGTGCTGTATTGATTTTTCCCTGCTCACGAGTTTCCGTTTTAAAATATTGCGATAAATGATTTAATCATTCAAAACCTAAAAAAAAAGACAAGAAAACGAACACTTCCACCATTTCAGGTTTAAGGACAGCAGAGGAGGAAGTAATAATATTACCAGCCATGCAGGAAATTGCAAGATCTCAGCCGGATGATGGATTTTTAGGTGATTCTGCAGTAATGCTCAGTAAACATTTAAAAAAAAAAAAAAAACACTAACAGTACATATTATTATAATCTTTTTACAAATGGAATGTTTAATGTCCACATAGCCACTTTCACTATGGATGTTAAAAAAAACAGCATATTTAATCCCATATTTAATTATTTTCACAGATAATTATGAATGATCATTTATTAGATTTGACATTTCATTGTAGGCCTGTTTAATTTTTGTGTCTAAATCTTTGTCCTTTTTTTCCTCTTTCTCTCACCAAAAGACATATCTTTAACCATTTAAGCATTTACGGCTGAAAATTTTCCGAGGCATCCCCAATAAATAGGTGACTCACATTGATACGAACATACACTGAGAGATTTGATTTCATTTTCTTCAGTGAACTCAAAACGTTCTTCATTTATCTTTTCAGAAAGCGAGGCAACACACACAAGTTGAGAGCACACAAGACTTGGGAAAGGGGCAGGGCTTCTAGGCGGTGTCAGTTAATATTTGCGAGTACAAGATGTCTGCATAAATCATTCCAGATACTGGCTCATCTCCCATGGTTGTGGTGGAGAGAAAGTCTGCTCTTTTGTCTATTTTTGAGTGATAACTCAAAGATAGTGTACTCTGATATTAATTTGCAGAGCTCCTACGCAAAAAGATTGGCAGAAGCTACACTGTGGACGTTTTGATAACTGTTATCTGATCACAGACTGAATTGTTTAGGCTTTTGTACGTTTCGCTATGACTATCAGCTATCCAAAAACATGATCAATTCGTAAGAAAATCACATTTAGCTAGCAGGATTTTAGACATGTTTAGGCAAACTGAGTGCATTTACCTCTGTGTTTGTGCACATTATTTACCAAAACATGATCTTTGCAAGCAGAAATCCAAGACAGGGTTAAGAAGTAGCCAATAATGATTTTTTAGTAATTATTTTGAATATACTGCCGTCAACTATTTTGTCTGAGGAGAATATAAATTCTTCTCTTTGCATTCAGTTAAGAAACTACATCTTGAGTGCAGTTTGCGCTGATATTCATCCATTGTTATGAGAATGTCGACACGAAACACTGATCCTCACATCCTTTATCATGACAGATGCAAGCGGATTTATTTGTAAATTGTTCGTAGGAGCATTTACACAAGAAATTCGGTATTCATGAAAATCCTGTAAGTTCGGAAAAATGTTTGTATCCTTCTTGTGCTCCTGAGCGTGTGCAAATCTACACATTAGAAGACTAACTAATGTAAACCTCCACTGATTGGCTTCAAATCATAGAATTTGTGATGAGTTACTCCACTTTTATATATGGATTACACTGTCATGTTCAGGTGGCTTATGCAGCTATTTCAGTTACACACACAAATCAGTCACTGATAAGTGAATGATCTGGTCTGTCTCAAGCTGCAGTGTGTTGTATACTCCCTAGTGTGCTGCAGAGAATCCGCATGCTGTGGACAAACATCTTTCTGCTTTTCTAACATCCATCAGGTAGAGCGTGAGGATTTCTGGCCGAGAGTTGCTGAGACACAAACCTTTTTTTTTTTTTTTTTTTTTTACCCTCACTTAATTCAAATCTAATTTTCTGTAACTTGTCTCCAGGTTTATCATTTTTTTTATTGGCATAGACGTGAGTCAAAGTAACTAATGAGAAAGTCTTTTATTGCCGTTTGCTTGTCATTTCAGCTCTGTGAGTGTTGCCTTTTATGGAGTTTTGCTCTCTATTGCGTTTTATGGCTCACACAAACATTTACACACAACTTTACTGAAAGATTGATGAATGAGGCCCAATGTGCTTGTGTATAGAGATTTTCAGTGGCGTTTAGGGTTAAACTGTTCATTCAGAATTTTGAATAAATGAATGGACACTGAACTCTGTTCACATGACAGTCCAACTTTTTGTCCTGTTAACTTATGAAGAAATGTTCCTTTTTATGACTTCCTGCTGTACTCGGCTAAGCCCCCTCTCTCTCCCTCTCTCCTTCTCCTTCTCTCTCTCTCTCTCTCTCACTTTTCTGTCTTGTACACTCTGCCCTGTAATTACACTCTTGTACTTCCAAGGTGAAACAGGAGTGTCCAAAAGTGTGTGCATGTGTGTGTGTGTGTGTGTGTGTGTGTGTGTGTGTATTGGATGTTTGTGTGTTAGGTGTTAAAATAGTTTTTGTGGCATTCAGCCACATTAAGTGTGAAATGGAAAGCAGACACAGTCCTGGTTACCATGAGAACCACGTTCTGCTCTCTATTGACACTCACCACACACACACACACACACACACACATATGCACACACACATGGTTTTGAACTCTTCACTTAATGGACCATTGGATTGGTGCCATACAGTACATGTATAACACGAACGCCACACACGATAAAAGACTCAGAAACAGCAACACAACTGGCTTTATGACTACATTTACTGGAGAGGAATAAGTGATCTCATGCGCACACACACACACACACACACGCACACACCTTGATAACCAGTTTGGGAGTTGAATTATAGAGCATGTCTAGGCACTTATTAAGCAGGGACCACAGGTCTTTCTCTCTCTCTCTCTCTCTCTCTCTCTCTCTCCCTCCCTCTCACACACACACACAGGCTAATTAAAGTTCATATGAATTCATATTCATGACAGTGCTGAGTCAAACATCAGAGCCACACGCACACACACAATGTAGAGTGTGAATGAAAGAACATCAGACTAGAGGCTCGGTTCAAATTGGACACAGTAATGTGCATGTGTGCGTGTCTGGTTTTGATTAAAGGGCAAAACAGTGTTTATCTATGCAAATACTTCCATTTAAACCTCACACTGTAGGAAATAAGTTCTTTACTGAGCATGTTTGCCGCCAGATCCTCATGTATTACCTCAGGCTTCACCATGACTATAAAACACAGAATGTTAAGCAGCCAAAGTTATGTCTGAAAAGGCAACTTTAGTGGTGGTGGGAGAAGGTGGTACTATAAATGTTAAAAAAAAAAAAAAAAAAAAAAAAAAAAAGTTACTACACATGATGCTTGAACCTGATTGGCTGATTGGCTCTCACTGCTGGGATAACAGTTTATATTACCCCATGGGTTTTACTCTATATCATCAGCGGCTTGTGAGCATAGATTTCAGTGAGGCAGGATGGCATTAATAACGACATAGCCTCAACCAAAATAACGTCGAGAGGCTATCACACTTGACTTGTGCTATAGGCTACTAACTAGGGAATATTTAGAGTAACCCTGTAATAGGCAGTTGAGAGTCAACAATATAGTATACAGTAGTATAGTATACTACTGTATACTATACTATACTGTATACTATACTACTGTATACTATACGATACTGTATACTATACTACTGTATACTATATTGTATACTAGTATACAGTATACACATTTTGAGTGGCTTTGGAAGAACTGTCCTTGAGCTAATATCTTTAACCAATTTCAGCAAAATTTACAGCAAAAAAAAAAAAAACATCTAAAAAAGTATATAAAATACCTGAAACTAGACCAATTTCTTCTTTCTCTCAGCCATTTTTTTTTTTTTTTTTGTGGGAAACAAGTATTTCACACATATTTCTGATATACGGAAATGAATCTCTCCATAATTCCCCTTTCCCTCTGCCAATCATTGCAATATGTCTTACAGTAGAAATGGTTCTGTACATTACAGACATGCTGTTTGCACATGCATTTTGTCATTTTGCAGAAATTTATTACATTTAATTCACATTGTTTGCTATAAAACAAGATATTGGGGGTCACGGGGTATTTTAAACTAGCCCAATCCGGCAACTCTGGCATTAATTGTCCAGTTCGCTGCTCTTTCTTCACTGAAAATGTTCACAGAGTGAACATGGGGCAGAAAAATTTGCCCTTATGGATCTTAATTAGCGTTTGTTGCAGTTCCCAATGTTGACCACAATAATAAGTCTGTGGGAGCCAAGTGGGGCAGTGAGTGCATTGCCCCTACAGCTACAAACAGTTTAGTTTAGACTGTTAAAGCTGTAGTTACACACACATACACTGTCTGTGGGTGTGTGTGGGTCTGTGTGTGTGTTGGTGGGTTTGTAGATCTGGTGTGTGTGTGTGTGCGTGTGCATATCACTTATTTGCAGTGCATTGCAGCAGTGTAATAGAGCAACGTGCTGATAGGAGTGTCTCACCATATTCCACTGGGGGTCTGGAAAAATACACACACACACTTGCAGTCATTGTACAAACAGACAACTGATGTACAAATATACAATGCAGTGGTGGAAAGAGAACAAAGCACACTGATAAAGTCATAAATCACTTGATCACTTTTTAGAAAATGACTCAACTTGTCTGGTGAAAAACGACTTAATTATTAATTTTATTTTATGTCTACAACTGACACAACAACTAACCCGAAAATGTTCTATATCTGAGGAATGTGTTTTTGCAGTTAACAATTATGCTAACTAACCAAGTGAGCTATGCTATAGTGAGCACAACCTCCATTATCACCAGTATGCAAAGAAAGATAACATTAGCTGGATAGTGAACTTAGCCAAATGCTATTGGCATTTCAGTAGCTAGCTAGATGTTCATGTATACGTGTTTCTAGCAACACAGTTAGCTATCTGTCAAAGTCACCCTTTACACATGATCCTCAGAGTTACCTATAGGCTGTAACACCACTTAGACCTATTTAACACAACAGGCAATCACTACCAACTGTTGAAGTGACATCTTACATTTAATACAGAGTTTTAACAGATGCAGATTAAAGCATTTCTAACTGAAGATGCCTGATAAATTGGACCAGAGATGCTCGTCTATCTCCCCTGTCTCAGACATTGCTGCCACTGATTAAACATTTGGAGCTGTGTGTAGAGTGTCAGCAGGAAACTGCTTTATTTTGATTGGGTTTTGAAATTGAATTATTTAAAAATTTGTACATACTGTCTTTAAATTGGCTTACAGTCTTTTGGAGTTAAATTCATTAGTCATTTTTTACTCTGTAATTGGTAAATAAATGTTGAATATATATATATTTTTTTTAAGTAGTATGATTTAATTATAGTCAGAAAAGTATTTTACGGTGAACCGTGTACTCCAGTGCTGTGACGAAATGTGTTTAAAATCAGACCTGATAAGCTCATACACACTAAAAATACACTTGAACACATACACACGCGCACACACAAACAAGCTTTAGGGAGGTCTTCCTCAATGATTTTTTTTCTGCTTTCAATTACTCTGGCCTCAAATAGTTACTGTAACCACAAGCTCACCCCAAACTACATAACACATTGAGCTTGAAGGCTGTAGAATCACACACACACACACACACACACACACACACACACACACACACACACACACTATACTTGTGATTAACGGTTTCATCATTTACTGAATGTGGTTGAGTAATGTGGGAAATACCAAAGTGTATACACACACCCACACACTCATATTTGTATCACTATCTCTCTTCCAGTGTCTTCTCTGTAAATAAATAATGTTGTGCCTACACATAACCCAGTCGCAAAAACTAAAAGGAAATTCTTTTGCTTTTCTATTAATCAAATATTTTTAAGTGTTAAACATCCTCACATTCTTATCATAAGGACATTAGGTCCCCATAAAAAAAGTAAATACATACATACACAAGTACATACACTATTAAACATCATCATGAGCATGAAATCGAATGGTTTGGCCAGCGAGCACGCAAGGAATCATCACATGCACACTGCGCACACACACACACACACACACACACACACAAAAACAAACCTATAGAGAGTGGGAAAATGGGGCAGGTAATAAAGGAAGCTGTGTGGTTTCATGGCTTTCTAACACATGGACCTCCCAGAATGCCCTGCTCAGGTTTATGACCTTGGACCAGGCTCTGATTGGTGGAAGCCAATGTATGTGTCTGTGTGTGGGTGAATTTGATATGTTTATGTTTTGTGTGTGTGTGTGTGTGTGTGTGTGTGTGTGTGTGTGGTAAGTATATTTGTAGAGAATTGAACAGTGCAGTCAAAAGGATGTAGATGAATCTTGTCAGTGTTGTTTTGTTTATGTGGAATTTAATTGATCAGTTTTCCAGTTTGTGTGTGTTTGTGTGTGTGTGTGTGTGTGTGTGTGTGCGCGCGTACGCGTGTGTGCGTGCTGATGGGTAGATTTGTCTCTTACTCTACACAAGAGAGAGAAAGGAAAAGATCAATCAGATCATGCGAGCATATATTAAGATGTTAAATGTCACACACACACATACTCTCACAGCTTACGAGGATTATGATGCCTCCGCTTTGCTTACCCATAGGAAATAAATGGTCATGCTATAATTAGTGGGAAATTAATAATCAGTCTTTTTGATGAAAGGAAATTAAACTAATTCCAGCTTCAGGACAGGAAGTGCAGGAAGAAGAGCTCTGTGATAGGAGTGTCTCATCTCCATTATCATCCAATCAGAGCATGCCTACAGAAATATGAAACCATACAGAGTGTGGAGGCGAACGTTGTCTTACTTGACCGATTTTTGCAGATTAATTCAATTAAGTGAATCTTTTATTGTGTTTATTTATTTTGCATAAGACGCTCTACGTTTTGTAGGATTACAACCAAACTGACTTCATTTTATGGGCACTCAAGTTTGTGGTTTTGAACCACTCCATTGTAGCTTTGGCAGTATGTTTAGAGTCACTGTCCTGTATAAAAGTGAACTTCCATCCTACTCTCAAGTCTCTTCTGCTGAGGTTGAACATTCTATGAGTCTGTTGTGTCACATGGCATCGTCTATGCTGCTGTGTGCTGGGGCAGTGACATCATTACAAAAGACACCTACAGACTCAACAAAATCATTAAGAGAGCTGGATTAGTCATGGGTTCCAGACAGGACACAGTGTAGGTGGTGGTGGAGAGGAGGATACTGTCCAAGCTCACCGTCATCATGAGCAATCACTCACAACCACTCCATCCAACAATCACTGCCCAGAGGAGCACACTGAGCAGGAGGTCACTCCTGCGTCAGTGCGGAAAGGAGTGCTGTCGCAGGTCCTTTCTCCCTGCAGCCATGAGGTTGTACAACTACTCACATAACCTTTCCACTTTTCCAGGCAAGTCGATTTTTCTGCACTACACCTTACAGGATAAACATCATAAAAAAAAAATCATCATCATTTAAGAAATTTGCTCAGTCCGGTGCTGCACAATGACATTTTTTTGCACACTGTTATACCCTGCATACGAGTGTATCTGGTTACATCCTGTCCGATTTTAATATAATCAATATACTGTGTATATATTTGCTACACTTTTGTCCATTTGCTTAGTTACTATAACCTGCATACGAGTGTATCTGGTTACATCCTGTCCGATTTTAATATAATCAATATACCGTGTATATATTTGCTACACTTTTGTCCATTTGCTTCGTTACTATAACCTGCATACGAGTGTATCTGGTTATATTATGTATATAAACTGCCTGGCCAAAAAAAGGTTGCCGTTTGGATTTAAGTAAGCAAATACTTAACAGCCTATGATTGGATCATTATTGCAGTGATTGATATGTTTCCGCTAGCAACAATTCTTTTAACCCTAACTGATGCAGTGTGTAGCTTCTGATTTCTTAAACAACCATGTTGGAAGACGTGTCCCGTGGTCATGGAAAAGATTTTACTGTGTTTCAGAAGGGGCAAATTATTGGCCGGCATCAAGCAAAGAAAACAACTAAGGAGATTGCTGAAATCTGTCCAACACATTATTAAAACCTGGAAGGATAGCGGTGAACTGTCAACGTTGCGGAAGAAATGTGGTCGGAAAATAATCTTGAAAGATCGTGATCGGAGATCTTTAAAACGCTTGGAAGTGTCACGATCTGGGGTTACTTCAGTTGGTCAGGTCTAGGCTCAGCAACATTATGCGGCAGTAAAATGAAGTCAGCGGAGTACCTGAAAGTACTGAATGACCAGCTTATCGCATCAATGGATTTTTTCTTCCCTGATGGCACAGGCATATTCCAAGATAACAATGCCAAGATTCGTCCATTTGCAAAAATTGTGAAAGAGTGGTTCAGGGAGCATGAAGAACGTTGCATAAGGTTGTTGAAACAATGCCACGATGAATGTGTACATTTGTATAGCTGTTTATTTTAACTTATTTTACTGCTTTTCTGCTGCTATATTGTTTTTTGTCTTATATTCTCTATTGTCTCTGGTCCACTGCTGTAACACTCGAAGTTAGTCCCATCTGGGATTAACAAAGTGTTATCTCTTAACATTTCTATCATTGTCGTGTTTTTAGCTCCATCGGTCTTGCTCTCAAGCCTGATCAATTTCCCATTCCCTGCTGATGAAAAGCATTTCCACATCATGATGCTCCCACCACCATGCTTCACTGTAAGAATAGTGTCCTCAGGGTGATGAGGGTGATGACGGTGATGAGTTCCTTGAGACATAGTGCTTTGTTTTTAAAGACCAAAAAGTTGAATTTTGGTCTTGTCAGGCCAGAGAACCTTTCACCACATGTATGCTGAGTCTCCAGCATGCCTTTGGTCATATCATATCATTTTCTTCATCTTCTCACCACTCCTCTGTAAAGCCCTCTATTATTGTCTTGGATATTGTAGTCCTGTGAACAGCTTCTCTCCTCTGAGCTTTGGATCTCTCCATCTCCTTCACAGTCATCCTTGGCCTCTTGGTTGCTTCACTGACTAACACCCTCATTACCCAGTCACTGAATTTACCCGGTCACTTTACGAGTCATGTTTGTGCCATATTCTTTCCATTTTTTTGGTAATGGATTGAAGGCAACTAGCAATGCCTTACTAAATCCCAAATTCTACTACTGTGTAGCGTAAACTCGCTGCTATGAAATCTCTAGATAAATGTATTCCTACTGTTTTATCCTTATATTTCTATGTCATTTCTATGATATTGCTAGCCACACATAAATCAATTAATGAATATTAATGACCATTCACTCCTTTATTACGAATATTATTGACTCTGAGCGGTCTCAGTGAAACCTGGCTGTGAGTTGGAGAGGCGCAGAAGAGCACTCTAGAGCAGTTTAAAAATAATACACAGAGATGATCTTTAGAGCAAGTCTGTAGTGCATGCCGCTAGCAATTATTTGTGACAGGAAATACTTCAGCTCGTAAAGAAGCAATAAACAGGACACTTGGTCCCACTGAGTCACTTGGGGACTGTCACCCCTGCCACACACACTTCCACACACACTTCCACACACACGACTCGGTTCAGCCACAAGTCCACTGAGGATTATCTGTAGTTTATTCACTCAAACGCACACACTCAGAGAAAGTTACTTTTCTCTCTGGGGGTCTGGCCTACAGGCCTCGAACACACGACTGTCTGGAACATCGCTGGGATTAAAATTTTTTTCCTTTGCAGTCTGTCTGTGTGTTTTTTGGGGAGGGGGGTTGGTTAGACCTGGATAGGCCTGGGTTTCATCCGGTGACTGATGGCTGAAGTACCTTACAAATGGCATTTGTGAGTGCTTGCTTTTTACTGCTTTGCTCCTCTGCCCTTCTTAAATTTACTTCTTTGTTTAATTCCCTCGGTGACTGTTAGGACACCGACTTGAACCCTTTTTACCCTGTAACCCCCCTCACCTATTAGTGAGTTTTACATCCACAACATCTCCCTGATTCCTGCAGCATGTTGCTCTCTACAGCATGTTACAGTCTTTGTTCTTCTTTTCTTCATTCCCTTCGGGTTTCTTTTAATGAGTGCTATAAGTGTAAGCTTTTCATAACATGTACGTCAGTGCTCTCTTTTTGGATCCAAGTCTTCAGTTGTAACTAGTTGTACATGTGAAAGTCAAAATATGAATGTGTGAGTGTATGTATTAGTCAGCGCTGGGCTCCAGATGGAAGGCCTCCCGTTGTTCGGCACTGGCCAGGCCATTTCCTGTTTGGAGGTCTGGTGTTAATCAAGGCCTGAGCCAGGGGAATGGCCCCACTGCTCTCGCCCTCCTCTCTTCCACACCCCCATCTTTACTACTAACTTTTTGCCCTTTTTTTGGTCTTTATTCAGCACTGCCTCTTTATACCTTTTCTTTTTTTGTTTTCATCACTTTTTTTGACTGACTCCCTTTTTTTTTCCTGCACTGCTCTACCTCCTTCTGTAAGTGTGAGCTCTTTCTCTAGCATTTATGTTTCTGTCTAATCACTTCACCTTCTCCTCATCCCTTACTGCATGTTTCTTTTGTGTTGGCACCTTTCTGAGGCCAAGTTATAAAATGCATTACTACTGTTCTTTTAATGGTTTAAAGCTACTATGTGTTCAAGTCTGGTCAAGATTACTGTCCTCCCTTTTCAGTCTCTTTCTCCCACCTATATGTTTTAAAGTCTTTCTGCACTCATAAAGATATGATGGTGTTTCATTTCCGTCTAACAGATAGTTCTTACACCATTCATGTTTGTATGGTTCTCTCTCTCTCTCTCTCTCTCTCTCTCTCCCTTTTCCCATCTCCCCTTTTATCATTCCCTCTCTTTCTGTTTCTCTCTCCCCTTCATTCTTATCTTATATGCAGCACATATATCCCTGGGAGAGACAGTAAGCCCTTTTGATGCTAAGAACTGCTTTCCATCATGGGTACATGGTGTGTGAACTCACTCACTTCATACCTGTCTAAACTGTGTGTGCATGTGTGTGTATGTATAATACATGGCTCCACTAGCAATCCCATATGCCATTATAAGATTGCTCTTATTCCCCCTACCTGCAACCACAGTTCTCTATTTTTTTCTCAAAAATGACACTCTGGGCTCCGCAGTTTGGCAGATGTTTAGTCACACAGTAGAAGTGTTATAACCTAAGATGTCCTTGTTTTTGTAATAATGTGATACAGTGATGCTAATTTTGACCATGATTACATCTAAAGCTTAAATTCAGGAGGTACACACAATAATAATAAAGCAATTATCTCTTCTAATATATAGTACTTGGACTCACCTGGGCCCTTGCACATTATAGTCCCACTTACCATAGACCTTTATTCATAGACATAGACCCATAGACATCATTCAAATAGCACTCCAGATTAAGGGGCTTTCACACCTTTCACTCCATTTTCAAAAATTGATACTTTTGGTATGTTATTTGGTTTGGTTTCACAATGTACATAATTAAAGGAATCAAAGAGCACGGGGGCATGTATGGCTGAAAGTGTACACATAAAACTCTTTTCATTAATTGGTCACAAATACAGTGATTGTACCCAGGTATGGAAAAGAGAGCGTCTTCTCTAAATAAACAACCAGATAATTCTATAAATCACTAGCTTGAAATTTTGTGTATTGCATTCACCTTTTACTTTCTTTTTTGTTCATCGGTCCAAATATCTAGAACACATCACATTTCTGCAGCACTACAGCTCTGTCTTTTGGCTCAGGTGAAGCCTTATGGGTCAGTTTATCAGGTCATATCTCCAAAAATGTACTTACCTGGAACCCTAATTACATGGCACGTTGGGTTCACTTCCAACTATTGAGTTGATTCAGGCTCTGATCACTTTCGCAGACCGCTGGAACTGAACCAAGAGACTTGGCAGTTGTATTGGTCTGCACCCAAGTGTTCTGTGTCTTTCTTTCCAAGGCTCATGTAGACCCTTCCTGACCCTTAGATTTTATCCCACTCTCACCTAAACCATTCTAGAGGCTTCCACAGTAGTAGGAACTCACCTACTCTGAGGACCCTTCCATACTATCCCATGCTTGCATTTTTTGAACCTTCCCTAATACCCTATTCAATCCATAGCACTATAAACTCATGCGAACCATTTTTTACTTCCCAGCCACAGGCCCTTATAAAGTAGCACAGCCTCAGCAAACCCCCTTTAGCCCCTTCTGTAGTGTGTCATACTGATCAAGACACTTCTAAATCATTCCAGAGTATCCTACACCAGTGGTTCCCAACGCTGGTTCTGTACTACTCTTGTACTGTACATACAGCTTGTACATCTGTAACAGGCCCTTCCTGAATCAACATGTTGTGTCAGGGAAGGAATACACTAATATATACGTGTATACTCCAGGACCAGTCTTGGAACCACTGTTTTTGACCCACGCAGACATTTCTAGATCCTTCAAGAGTACCCCTGTTAGACCTTTTCATAGTACCCTAGACTCAGCTATGTTACTACAGACCGGCCCATAGTACTCCAGTTATCATAGTTATGCACATAGGTCTGTTATGCCCATAGACATTTGTCATATAAATGTGGTCTGTTTCACTTTGCTTTCTTTTCACATCCTCTGAACTCAACAGAGCTGCCAAACACTGTCCTCTCTGCGCTAGCCATCCATACACCTTTCCCATATAGCCAGTTGTGTAATGCAAAATTCTGGGATGGAGGAGCCCGGTGGCACAAAGCCATTTCTTTCTTGCAAGCACACTGGTGGGAAATAAGTGAAAGCTCAAATACGGATGTTTGCTTGAATTAAGTGTGCAATTAGGGACACTGCAATGATTATGAGCTATATTTGCTCCCATTGTTCACTACATCAACATTCTTTAGTACCCAAAATGCTCTTACCTTTAACTGTGATAAAAATGTGCTGTTCCTCTTCTCGCTAATGTTCATGGTCCAACTACAGGATAATTATATTTCAGTTGTTTTTCCCCTTTCCTACCAGAAGATCTTTAAGAAGCCTTCAAGAAGATCTTTAAAAAAATTCAATACTGCAAAAAGGTGCTTGCATAAGTATTCAATCCCTTCAGAATAATACTTGGTAGAGCCACCTTTTGCTGCACCTTTTGCTGTTGGGGTAAGTTCCTACCAGTACCTACAAGTTCCAAACCACTGTTTGGGAATAATTTTCGCCCATTCTTCCTGGCACATTCGCTCTAGGTTCTTGAGGTTGGTTGGGATACACTTGTGGAGCGCAATTTTCAAACAGTGCCACAGATGCTTGATTGGATTGAGATCTGGACTTTGACTTGGACATTGTAGAACATTCACCTTTTTCTTGTTCAGCCACTCCTGCATTGCTTTGGCCTTGTGGTTAGAACCATTGTCCTGATGAAAGTTTTTCCCAAGCTTTAGTTTTTTAGCAGACTGGAGCAGGTCCTAAAGATACCCAGTCACCGCTGAGGAAACTCCCCACAACATGATGCTGCCACCCCCATACTTCACTGTTGGGATGGTGTTTGTTGAGGAATGGGCAGTGTCAGGTTTGTGCCACACTTAGCGTTTGGAATTTTGGCCAAAAAGCTCCATTTTACCTCTTTACGTCTCATCTTACCACAAAACCTTATTCCACATTTTAGCTGGGTCACTACGATGCTTTCTGGCAAACTCCAGACATGCTTTGATGTGTTTTTTCTTCGGGAATGGCTTCTTTCTAGCCACCCCCATACAGGCCAGTTATAGTTGTATGCAGAGCTCTTGATATCATTGACTGATGCACTTTCGCTCCTGTCTCAGCCGCAGAAATCTGTAGTTCCTTCAAAGTGACTGTTGGCCTCTTTGTGGCTTCCCTCACCAGTCTCCTTCGTGCTCTGAGTTTTGAGGGACGGCTTTGTCTAGGCAGTGCCTGGGTGGTATGATGCAGCTTCCATTTCTTCATAATCGATCCAACAGGGCTTACTGGCGTATCCAAACACTTGGATATTTTTTTGTAGCATTTTCCTATTTTGTGCATGTCTATAACTTTATCTATAGTTTCCTTCAATGATTTTTGGTCTTGATTTTCACAGTTTTCCTTCAGATTCACAGTCTGACCCATGATATTTTTTTACTGATTCACAGGTAAAGGCCAATTGTAAGCCAATTATGTTCTTGTTAGGGTGATATCTTTCATCTGTGTAAATTTGGAGCTACCACAGAACAGGGGTTGAATACTTATGCAAACGGCATTTTTCAGTTAGCAATTTTTGTCACAGAATATTTTCTTACATAAAACCAATATCACTTTAAATAAATTAATGAGGACCAGTCTTTTAAATATAAAATACTACAACACAAAATATCAGTGTCATTTTTAGTCCAGATGAATCTGATGACTTTCAAGGAGGTTTTTTTTTTATTTTATTTTTTATTTATTTATTTATTTATTTTAAAGGCCTAAGTAAAAGGCAGCATTGCAGAAATGACAGTGGTGTGTATAGAGGTATGGGATTTATTAAGAGTTACATCAACTCTAGACGAGACAATGAATCAGACAAAGTAAATCATCATCTTGTAATGACAATTTATTTCTTATCTACATAAGCAAATGCAATCAATAACTTACTTGTTGTTTGGCTTGTTTTTGTAGCAGATCTACCTTGTACCATGATCCATACTAGCTGTAAGACATATCAATTTGAATTGAATATATGGGCTTTCCCCAAAGCTATGTGTATCTTGGAAGCCACTGTTAGCAAGAAAGTATGCTAGCTCTAGCAATCTTGATAAAATATAGTGTAGAGGAGAATGCTATAAGACTGGTGGATAAAATACAATAGCGGTATAACCAAGTTTGAAGTGCAGAAATACACAGAAATCTGGTTATTGTCATCTCTTTAGTTAAACAACTTTAAAACTGGGTAATGAAACAAATTCCATCACAAGAATAAATCAGATGACTCATTCACTAGTTTCCCACTATGTTAAAGAACCAATAAATGTCTACAGGTTCAGCAAGAAATAAGCTAATATACCATCATGCCTGAGCTCATTTTCCTCTTACTGTTTATACTGTACTCTCTCACATTCTCTCGTCCCTGACTGTCTGCCTGCCCCAGTTTAATGATGACGTTGGACGTGTCTGAGCTGGCGTATGATGTATGTGTAGAAATGTCGCACCAAATCCAACCCAACACCCCTGACACATTGCTGACTGTGATTTCCTGTTACAGGTATTTCGAGGTGACTGACAGCAGCACAGGAACATCATATTAAGTTTTGTCTCCTGGCTCAAAAATTTTTTTAACAGAAAAATTCAATACACTGTCACTTTAAGCTTATAAAACCTTGTGAAAGAAGGTTGGAAAATAATCAAATGTGAGCCTCATAAAAGTGGGAATAAGGGAAGAAAAATGTTTCCCGTTAAACACGGAGGGATTGAAGCACCAGCAGTGAAGAGATTTTGGTAGGAATGAGAAAAAGTCATTGGAAAGGGACTGAGGGGGAAAAAACAATTATACGTATCAAAGGATTAACAATATCATATGTTTAACAAAATGAGTCATTTAATTTAACACTTTTTACTAAACCTTTCAGCGAGTGTCTGGAACTTTCTGAAAGTCATAGTAAAGGTGTTTTAAAGTGAGTTAAGAACTGGTGGTTATTTGATTTGTGTTATTATTCTGTTACCTCCAAGGATCCCGTCTGCCTTATCCTTCAGCTTGTACTGTTTCTGTTTCTGTTTCATCTCAGACTTTCTGCTTTCAGCTGATCATTAAAAATCTGTTCACATTTCAGTCTTAAAATATTGTAAAGATCACTGAGACCTTGGAGGTTAAATAAGTGTTTTTCCTTTGATGTAAGCAGAGATTTCATTTTTAACCAGTCATTCCTGTCTTCTTCTTCCTAGGGGATGTTCCTTCAACTTTACTACTTTAGATAAAATATTGTTATTGAAAATTTCTTATAAGAATGTTTTTTTTTCACCTATTGCATGAGTTTAAAAAAAAAGACTTATTAGATTCAGTCCTTTCTGCCCTGCTCTTAAAGGATGCCAATAGTTTCCAGAGTTACAGTCACAGAAATTACACAATTTCTGTGTCTCAGGTGTGAATTCATGCTTCCTGCATGAACGCAATGCTCAAGAGGCTGCACAGTTAACGACTCCTTGTAAGCACACACTACATACACACATACACACTACATACACACTACATACACACTCATCCCCTCTCTTCCATCTCTCTAATACTGATAAACCAGTCCCAAAAAACTGGTTGAAAATGTTTAGTACTGAATCTCTCTGGCACGATACAGGTCTCATGTCCTTCTTCACTCGGTTGTCACAACGACAGCGAAGCTGCTCTTCCATGGAAAGAGAGAAAGAGTGTGTGAGTGTATGTGTGTATGCATAGCATAGTATTTGGCTAACCCACTTTAAGAAATCAATGGCCTAAAGGTGATACTTTACATTTAAGTCTTTGTAATTATTAATTAAGATACTTTATAATTAAGATACTTAAGCACTCCTCAACTTGCAATTCCTACTCGGGAGCTCAGAATGTTTTTCTCAGCTCAAGTCAAGTTCAACAAGTGATGTCATAACCACATCAGCAGCAAATGAAGTAGCACTTATAAGCTTTAAATGAGTTATACTGTATATACAAGTTATAGACAGTGTATAAGTTATATACAAGTTACAAGTATATATGAGTAGCCAGTTAGCTGGCTAGCCTGTTGCTAACAAAAGACGATCATGTAGGCGGCCATGTTTTTTTTTTTGTTTTTTTTTTTTTGTAGTTTGAATGCTCGTAGGTCAAAAATGACGTCATTCTGAGATAGTTCTGAGGTAAGCTGAGTGCAGCGTAAGATTTTCATCATGCGCACAAGTGCAGTGTTCCTGCCGTGTTTCTTTTCTGGTATCACTTACATTGCTAGCATTTTAAATGTCCTGCATTTTGACTTATTACCTAATCACAGAGCTGTTTTTTTGTTTAGAGTCTCCTGGACTTCTTGCTGCCCTTCTAAGAAAAACAGAGTGTATCGCAGAGTAATCACCTAGAATAACATTCTCCGATCAAAACAACGTATTAAAGTTGCGACATGCCACAATATTTCACAAACACGCTGCTGTCAGGGAAATCAGAAAGCATGATTGTGGGAAAATCAGAGAATGTAAGATAGTATTATTGAACTGTGTGAGCCTCGCAGTTTCAGATAATACATCAGATATTGAAATATCCAGTCCAATCAGATTTCCCAGTGTGTCTAAGTGTAAGTGTTGGTGATAGATCAGTGTGTGTGTGCGTGTGTGTGTATGTGAGAGAGCGTGCATGCATGAAGCAAGTGTCTTCAGAACAGGAAGAGCTAGTTGATAAAAGAACCAGACATTACTGAGAACTTCCTCCTGCGATAACTTTCTCTGTTCATCTCCTACTCTCTGTTCTTTTTCATATCTAACACAATAATGTAAATAATTATTCTTTTTCAGGCAAAGCATAATCACTGGTGCCTTTTCTTGGAAATATGAATCACAAGGTGACCAGAAGTTAGTGTGCTTTCTCAATCACACACACACACACACACACACACACACACACACACACATACATATTTCCCATGCCTCCAACAAGGTCAGTGTGGTTTCATAGATCAGATACAAACATTTCTCTGACCTCCACCCCTCTCCTCTACTAATGCAATCCAGGAGCCTTCTGTATTGTTCTTTCTAAAAAACACACACACACACACACACACACACGTGCGCATACATACGTAGCAAGATAGAGTGAGGAGTCTGTGGACCAAAGGTTAATAATGTGTTTTCATCAGTTCGACCACATTTCTATCTGTCCTCCCCATGTGTGTGTGTGTGTGCGCGTGTGTTTGTGTGTTTCCGAGTGTGTCTGCTTTCCATGTGGTTGTGATTTTTTGTATTTCTCCCAGAAAAAAATGCTTTCTCAGCATAAATATTTGCTCATTGTTTCTGTTTATCCAGAGTAGAATATTTATGTGGAGTATGCCTGTCTTTTCAAAATAACTACGTTTACCACAGTCATAAATTTGAATATATTTGTAAAAGGTCAGAGTAAGTGTGAATTCATTGCTGAATTCTTTGCTAAACAGTTAGTCCCACATAAAAAAAAAAAAGCATGACATATTTAGTTGTTTGGTTTACTGGCCATTTTTATTAAAGGACTTTTCCAGCAATAATTCAACCAAATATTATTGTTTTCATGCAACCTGTTTCCTGCAGGTTGCATGAAAACAATGCAGATTCCTCGTGCTTTGCACAGAAAGTACCACTGATCCTTAAAAAGGCCTCTTAACACGCACTAAAGCATGTGTTGGAACCTCAGAAAGTGTGTTTATAAGAAGTTCACTTCACTGAGGTGAAATGGATCCTATACTTTAAGGTGTTATGTAGAAGCGGTTTCAAGTTTTAAAGTGTGTGTGCGTGAGTGTGTGTGTGTGTGAGAGGGAGAGAGAGCGCGAGAGAGGAATAGACAGAGTTTTATATCTTGGAGTGTAAAAGTTTGTAGCTTGTTGGGAGACAAAGATAATCCTGCTCATTAGTATTTCTGATAAAACTGCAAAATGTGACGTCTTGGCAAGTGAAAATATCTTGAATATAGTTAAATTGATCTATTATAAAATATACCAAATATAATATTATTAAACCTATTTCTCAGCATTTTTCTCATTTCCAGTTTGTAATAGTCTTATTCCACTGGATAATTTTGAACTTTAAGCATTTATTTCTAGAAAGAAGCAAAATTATCTGCCAGTAGAATAAAAAAAAGTAATGCTTGAAATGAGTAAACATGTCTAGAAATAGAAATGTAAAACTTAATTAATCTGATTAATCTGTTCTATTGTACTTTTGGTGTCTTGATCATGGTGCACAATGTTAGGCCATAGTTTGTTTAAAAAAGAAATTTTTCTACAGCGAGCCATTTTAGCTTTTAATGGTAGAAGTAAGTCATAATTACATTTTTACTAGTAGAAATTCACATTGAACTTTTGACCGGTAGAAATTCCAGGTTCACACACCCACGATTCAAATTTGACTGGTCTTAATTGAATCTGCATGATATGTTTTAGAGATTTGAAATTACACAGATCATGAAGGTGAATTTCAGCTAGTAAAAACTAAATTTCAAATATCTATAGTTAGATTTTTTTACTAGTCAAAATTGAATTGTGGATATGAGACAGTAATTGAATGCAAGTCAGTGGGGATTTATTCACTATCAAAATTGAATTATAGAAATCTTCAGTATGAATGTTGACTAGTAAAAATATAATTCTGACTAGTAAAGAATGAATTACATATATCTTGAATTTAAATACTGACTTGCAAAAATTGCATCCTGTCAAAGGTTTTCAGTCAGTTTTGACCAAAAACTGGTGGCTTTTGTGGACTATATGGATTTACATGTTTAAATAAGAAGGAACTCCAAAGTTACAGAATCTGCACCTGTATGTAAAAGAGTGGACTGACAGAGCATGAATAAAATTTGCCAGCCAAAATAAGACATTTCGTCGAATGGGAAAGGACGCAGAGAAAATAATAAGGCAAATGTCTCATGTGTCCACTACTGAAGACACAATAAGTGTGGGGATGATGTGTGGTAGAATTTCAAGGCTTTATAGGTCTGCTTCAAAGAGAATCCTAACAAATGTACCAAATTTCAGAAAGAAGTACCTAAAGGAACTGTAGAACAATACTAGGATAAACAAACAGTTCTTACCACTAAAAGATGCATTATTTCCATTTGGATGCTTTAAACTATTAATCAGGCTTCTTTCACTGTTGGACCTTGAGCACATTCTGTACAGGTTTGGCCCAATCCTACCCATAGCACCAAATTTTAAAATCTAAAATTAACATCAGATCGTTGGTAAACAAACTTAAAATTAAATGAATTAAAGTCAGAATCAATTTTCCACTTTTATGAAAGATCCCACAAGTGTTCAGTCTTAATAGCCTAAACATCACAGAGTCTATACATATAAAAAATCAGGTTTATCAAAAATCTAATACAGATAAGAGCTTTTATTAATCATTTAAAATATTTGAGAAGTGCACCAGATCCCTTTCCAGCAAAACAACCCCTAGATGATACATATGATGCTGCCACCACCATGCTTCACAGCTGGGATGGTGTTCTTGAGAATAAAAGCCTCACCATTTTTCTTCCATACATAGAGCTGATCATTATGGCCAAACAGTTCAATTTTTGTTTCATCAGACCAGAGAACACTCATCCAAAAGGCTTTTGATCACCTGCAAACTTCAGTCTGGCGTTTTTATGCCGGTCTTGGAGTAGAGACTTCTTTCTTGCTTGACAGCCTTTCAGGCCATGGTGATATAGGACTCTTGTTGCTGTCTCGTGGTTCCGTTGTATCTTATGGACCAAAGTTTGTTCATCACTGGGAGTTAATTTGTGCCTCATTCCTGAACGATGCCAAGTCTGTGTGCTCCCAAGATTTTTATATTTGCATACTGTTGTTTGAACAGATGATTGTGGTACCTTCAGTTGTTTGGAAATTGCCCCTTTTTTCAGAGGTCTTGGCTTAGTTTATTGGATTGTTCCTATGGTATCAAGGGCAAAAAGGCACTGGATCTAAAGGTAGTCCCTTAAATATAGATAAAGGTGCACTTTCCAGTTAACTCCTAATTATGACAATTGGCCAATCAGAAGCTTCTAAAAGTCATTACGTCGATTTCTGTAACCTTCCAGACTGTTCAAAGGGACAGTTAACACTCATGCTTTACAGTTAAACACGTAAACAAGCTTCCTAACCAGAGCAAGCTAAACCTTTGTGAACAGGAGTAAAGAGCTAATAGATGGAGACTTGTCTTGGCTACCTTCATGTCTGCTATTGATATGGCTGATAAAAAATATTACACAAATGCTGCAGCCTCTAACTGGAAACATCTGTATTCTGTCTGTTTCTTACTGGTGAACTCTTCTGCTCTCATCACACAGGAGCTTGAAAGTTGACTGCATTGTCCCTGACTAGGAGAAGAAAACAGCTGAGGTTGTTATTCATTTAAAAGTCTTTTCACTCTACTACAATTCATTTCTCTTGACAGCCAGACATATAGATTATTCAATGCATGCATAACATTGTTCCATTACCTATATGAAAATACTTTTAGGTCTAGTTGGAAAACTTTTTTTTTTCTTTCTGCACCATGGTTGTAGAGGTTTTCGGTCATCTTCGCGAAGATAGTTTTACTTAGGTGTATTTTTCTATTTTCTGTCCACACGTGAACACTTAAACTTAAACGTTAGTGCTACTGAACTGATTTGAAATGAAACACAACTGAAATTAATTCAGTAGAATGAACACGTTGTGTGTTTGTCAGTGGTTCTTTAGTTGAGCACTTGCTGATTTACAAATGACGTGACCTACACTAGAGTCTGTCCCCTACACAAAGCCTTAATAATGACAGACAGACAGACAGACACACACACACACACACACACACACACACACACACACACACAGAGTCAAGCAGCAAAGCCCCCATTTTGATAACTCGTTCAGTGTGCTTCTTGTTTCATTATGCAGCCAGAAGAGTTCAGCTTGAGATCAAATTACACACACACACACACACACACACACTTCAGTGCTCACATTTGTTAATTAGTACATGATCACCATCACTCTCTTTATCTAACTTTCCTCTTCTTTCTTTCCACTCTCTCTGTCTCTCTCTGTCTCTCTCTCTATCTGTCTTTCTCTCATTCTCTCATTTTCTCCATTTCCATCTCTTTTTTCTATTAAATATACTTTAATTATTTTTACCACTTTGTTTTTATTATTATTATTATTAGTATTATTATTATTATTGTGGACAATCTACGCATGGTGACCAGGATTGCACGATGCAAAAGTAAACTTCTGTACTTTGCTACACTAAATCCTAAAAAAACGGTTTGGTTCCAGAACTTTCCGTACTTTTGGTTCTTTATTTCAGTACGATGATGTCGATACACACGCGGCGAATCCTCTTGGTTTCCTTTCACACCCACAGCTTCTCAAGGAGTGAGGTGTTTCCATAATTTCCTTACCTTGAACCAGAGTATCCAAAAGAACACCTCAAACTTGGCAAAAGTCTTGCTGACAAACATCCCAAGCTTAAAAGCCAACAGGTTAGCTAATTGTCCTGTATAAGGTATCGTCATGATGAAAATGTTTAATAAGCCCCTATGCGTTAGCCTAGTTTTTTTTAACGCTACTCGTAAAATGCTTTTTTTGAAAAAGTGCACATTGCTGTCACTAAAACAGTCAGTTCATTATAACTTCAGCTTCATTATAATATTGTAGAGTGACTCGTTATTCTTGTTCGTCACTTTTTACCAGATTACAGATGCAAATATTCTCGCTCATAGATAAATGTCTTTAGTTTTCCACTTTTGTAATGTTTACCAAAATGTCTATTTTATTCTTCAGTCTAATTGGAATTCAATCTATTAGTGAATCAAATGATGAAATATCTCACTGCAATATCGTGCTGTTGGTTCATTTAACTCAAACCGCTTCTAGTGAACAGTGCAGCCTACATAAAGCCCCCAACGCAGAACTAATAGACATCCATGGAAGCCGGTATGTCAGTTAGTGTCTGTTAGGTATTCGTGTATTCGCTGCTTTAATGGGGCAAAAGAATAATGTTCACTGGACAACAGGCTTTTAACACGTCATTTTGAGTCCCGTCTCAGAAGCACTGGCTTCACTGAGAGTGAGTGGGAGTGTGGGCAGGTGAGTTTTGCACCGAGAAAAAAAACATCTCAGCGTTATTGGACACTGCGATCTTCACTTGTCCGTTTTCCTTATGATGATTGGTCGATTTCTTAAAGGGGCGGAACCTCATAACCAGCTGCCAATCAGTAAATCAGGAATGGACAGATCTGACATGTCAAACATAAACATTTCTGCGCCAGTCAGAATCGCCTTGAAGCTGCAGTAGTGGTGTAAATTTTAAATATTGTAAATGGACTGTGAGGATAAATTTCTGTTTAATTGTTTGCATTCATTTCTGTAATGTATTGTTTATAAGTCTGGATTGCTAGCTCACTTACTTCCTTCTTCAGCTAACAGTATAGCTGCTTTTAGGACGAAATGGCAGACACTGCTAATGTTGACCTGATTTTAGAAAAGTTTTGATGCACATGCCTATGAGCAGAAACTGAAAATTAAACAAGAGGGCAGAACAAGATTTTAATTCTAAGGTCAGGGAGCAAAAAAGGTCATTTTAACAGTCTTGGTAGAGGAAAACTCATTGGCTGTGTTTCTTATTAGTCTTAGACTCCAAATCCCTGTGAATGAGCTGTTACTGTAGAACCAGTAACATGTTAGAAGAAGCCCATTTATATAAACTTATAGTTCATGTAGCATATCTATCTATCTATCTATCTATATATATATATATATATATATATATATGTATGTATGTATGTATGTATATACACATTGATTTAAATCTACATAACACATGATTTCTGCAGAGATCTGTCTTTTGCCTCTGAAAAATCTCACTAGCAACCCAAAAAGAAAAAAAAGATGCCACGTTTGATTCACTCCCTCTGTTGACGATTATACTATAACTTTGTCTTGAATAGCTGTTTCTGTTGACAGTTATTCAAAATAAAGTTGAACTTTTTTTTTTTAATAAATAATCGATCAGTTTCATTTCATTAAATAAATAATGTTAAGTTGTATTTTTCCCGAAATGTTAAGTTTTTTTTTAATTAGTGCAATAACCAGAAAATGAATGTTCAGACTTGATAACTGGTAAAGCATCATTTTTTGAATCTGAATTCTGAATCCCGAGGTTCTGTACTTTGGCAGCGGATTTGACCACCGCCCCTTCGATGTATTGTCAGTTACGGGGGCCTTTTTAGTTTACGAGCTGCTGCTGGAGCAGAGAAACAGTACAGTGAGACAGAAAAAAAGGTTCATGCACAATAAACGTGCTTGTTACTTTCCTGCTTAGTCATTTTGAGACATATCCTGTCTAGCCTGATCCAGGACTAGCGATTATTATTAACATTTAATTAACAATAACCCCAAAATATTGTGTTATGCTTTTAAAGCATTGCCTAAGGCTGTAGCTTCAGTTTCCCAACACCACAGATGGCTTTCTGGCGTCTTCTATCTCTCGTTGTTTGCTTTAAAAATTGTGCATTGTGCAAGCTGTGAGAATTGGCTGTGTTCGATTTCTGTGTTTTTTAGTTGCATAGGGAGTGTGTTCAAGAGAAGGAGGAACCAAGCTGGGGCAAACGAGGTTTTAGGCAAGGAGTTAGAGGGAGGAAATGGAGAAGGAGGACCAGAGGGACTCGGCTTCCTCAGCATGTGTCTAGAGACTCGGGCACATCTGAGCTGCAAAGCCCCTGCATATGTTTTTCCCCCCGTTCTTTTTATGTCTAAGAGAGTTGGATGATGTCGAAATGATGATACTCTCACTAAGGGTAATTAAACACAACAGCCGTGTTTAACTTTAGTGTTAACTTTTCTGTGTGTGTGTTTGTGTGTGTGTGTGTGTGTGTGTGAGTGCGTGTGAGTAAGTGGTTAGTTTGTGTTATGTGTCATTGTGGCGGGAAGATGCACAGAACTGTGTCATGTTCATAGAGCCACAGTGCCCTCCACAGGTGACTGAGAGATTTTTAAAAAATAATAAAAAATCAGCTTGTAAGTGTTCAGTGAGTGAGGCTTTCTCTGTGTGACAGCTTTTCAAAAACAGACTGGTATAAAGTTAAGTAGTATAAAAATGAAATATATACACACACACTATAGACTCACCCTGACTGAGACGCTCGGACGTTAGCCACGCCCCCTCGTTGCAGGAACATAGCTGGAGTCTATAGTGATTTTAAATAGCATGCGTTAGTAGTCACAATTTGTTTTCCAAAATGTTGTGTTGGGTGTGGAATCAGAAATGTGTTTGTAAACCACATACTATCGAATCGGATTCCTTTCCAAGCCAACAAGACGGCTGTGGTTACAGGCAGTTAGGAGGGATAATTGCTAAGTACAGTGCTGTCCAAAAGTCTGAGGCCACACTGAAAATCTGTGAATTTTTTCATTTAAAATTGGAAGTAAACAGAAAGTTTTAGAATTTTGCAAATTCTCAAACAAAAAAAAGGAAATGTGCAACATCTTGACTATTCAACATTCAACACCATGCACTATTTCTAGTATGTGATATTGACATATTGACTATGTTAACTCCTTTGTGGGGAAAAAAAAAGTCCTTTCCATTGAAGCATGAGTTCGGCACTCTGATGGATTTGATCTAAAATGGATCATAAGGTTTTGCACAAACCTTGCTCGAGTCCATGCTCGAGTACACACTGTCCTTAAAGCAAAAAGGGGACGTACCAGATACTAAGAAACTCAGAAATTCATAGATTTTATGAGTCTACTTTTCACTCAGGGTATTGCTGATAGTATCATTTGTTATGAATGCCTTTGTCTATCCATCCATTTTCTGCACAGCTTATCCTACACAGGGTCTCAGCGGAGCATGGAACCTATCCCAGGGGATTTAGGGCACCCTAGACGGGGTGTCAACCCATTGTAGAGCACAATCACACGCACACACACACACACACACACACGCTACAGGCAATTTGGAAATGCCAGTCAGCCTACAACGCATGTGTAGCTTCTTACTGAAGAGTTGCCTGTAATGGACACATTCAGTTGTTAAAACTTTCTTCAGCTTACAGATGACTTTATGGCATCTGTTTGGGCAGCACCTCGGCTTCCAGTGCGACAAGATCCTCTACGTTATAATTGTTAAACATTACGTCTTGAACCTGCCTACAAGAAGCGTCATGAGACACTTTAATTTCTGTCTGATTTCTATGAGAGATGTATGTATGTCCGGTCGTTGGAGGCTAGACCACTGCTTAGCATCATTTATCCGCTGAAGCCGTAAGGATCTTCTGGAGTTACACCATTTGAAAGTGTTAAATAGCACTTGCATGTCTTTTATTTCAAATTCATAATATTAGTACACAGATAACGGTATAGCTTACACCAGTTTGATTCCTAAATAAAATTCTTGATAGATTTTTCAGTCAGATTATAAACAAGTAGCATCGAGTTGCTAGGCTACTCAGGTCTTTCTGTGCATCTCGTTTTGTTCACAAACACTGACGCAAAACTTCGGGTTCAATCACGTTGATGCTGTCTGACTAAAATGTGCTATAGCGCTGTTAGCCAGCAGGTGGCCGTGTGCGTTACACCAGGTCTGTGTGTGTTTATTAATGAACCAGAGAAATAACATGCTGAGACAATTCTCAACTGTTTGTTATACATTTAAACATGATAGGATTTGACAGCTCAGTAATACGTGCATGTGCATGTATATATTATATACATTGTATAGAATACAGCTATTGCAAATCTAATCAGAGGCAATAAAGGAAGAATAAGATCTGGTAAGCTTGTGCCTCTAGATGTATTTCTTGTTTTTAAAAACCTTAAGATGTGGATTTTCAGCCGCAGTCATCTCATCTCGCAGTGAGTGTGCAGTCTGTTTCTTCAGTTGGTATTAAGGAGTGAGTGTAATAACTATGTAATAATAGTCTTGTTACATATTTATCCTTTATAGCAACATTGCTTTTTTTCAATTATGGTTTTTGTGATTGAGGTTTGTCCATCAGTGAAGTATGCGAGAGTTTGCCCGCGTGTGTGTGTGTGTGTGTGTGTGTGTGTGTGCGCACATCTGTTTTGACGCTGGATATAACACAGCAGCTTTCTCTACAAAAACAAACAGAGAACAGAGGCCCTTTACTGCAAAGTCAAGCTATCAAAATACATGTGCGCAGACAGGAATTTCAGCTCATTTGTCATCACAGGACTGTATTAGAGAGATGAAAGAGAGGTCTGCATCATCATATCGTGTGTGTGTGTGTGTGTGTGTGTGTGTGTGTGTGTGTGTGTGTGTGAGAGAGAGAGAGAGAGAGAGACATGGATGTTGTGATTGTGTGACACGTTTTTGTTCCCTTGTGACAATAATTCCAGCTGTGGTTTTAAGAGCTGTCTCTCTCTCTCTCTCTCACTCACACACATACACACACACACACTTTTCACCAGTCCCTGTTATGCCGTAAAAACATTCCACAGTGTGCTTAGGCTCATCCTCCGTCTAATGACATTTTTCTATCCACACACACACACACACACACACACACACACATCTGTAGTGTGTTTTCATCTGGAAGACAGGAATTCTGTAAGAACTAAGAAAATCAAATCAGTTATGGAGGAAAGAATAGCTCCTAAGTCAAAACAATGTCTCTCACTCACACAAGTCAAGGCTTTTTAACAGTAATTAGCAGTCCATATAAAATCAATATCCTATAATAACAATAATAATAATAATGATAATAATAAGCCACACAAACCTGCAGTTCCTGAAGCTGCTGCCAGGGGGCAGTGCTGATCTTCAGTTTCTTTTAAACTTCCTTTGTTTTCGTTTTTTTTTTTTTTCCTGCATCTTTTGCAAGAGTTTGTTGGTTTTATTTCATAGAAATGAAAATGCTACAATCACTAATCCAGTTCATGCTTTAATGCTTCCAACATTTTATAAATTCTCACAAATATTTGATATTTAGAGTGTGTAGATTGTATTACTTCTACTTGAATTTCTAAATATGTTTCCTGTAGGGAGCAGCAGACTCACAGTTCATTCGCTATCTGGCCTGTTTTTCTTTCACACACATACACACCTTATATCAGGGTTCCCCAGTAATAATCAGAGCGGCATGCCCGACTGCAATGACCTTACTCTGTGGAGCACAGCAGTATGGAAGTCATGCTTGCAAGTTGATCGTGAAAATAGATACATGAATTCTGTCTGAACCGACAATGTTTTGTTTTATTTCACCAGACTGTATAAGTGCTAAGCCAGCTTGTTTGCTATGCAAAGTGTCTAATATAAAACGCGGCACAGCTATCCACATCTGCACAAGAGAACGCAATGGCAGCATCTCTGTGCATTTCAATATGATGGAATGCATGAAATGGTGGAAGACATTTTAAGTCACAATGATAAACATAAGAAAACAGTCAAAGACTTTTATGGCAAGAGCCATTACTGGACAGCGAGAAGAGTAGAAGTTTTGGTGTCCTGTGATAGGACAGATATTGAACTGCTCTAACCAAACAATCAAACGATAAATGTTTCCTGAGCCATTTATTGGAAGAGTGACGAGCTGGCCAGGAACCCAAGCTACAGAGCTTAGGTAGTTTTAACGGACTGAAGCCTGAAGATCACCTACTCACATGTTTACACATGAGGGTTAAAACCATCAAGTCTAAAAGGCTGATGCTCAAATGGTAGAGCACTCTCTCCTGATGCTCAAACGGTAGAGCACTCTCTCCTGATGCTCAAACGGTAGAGCACTCTCTCCTGATGCTCAAATGGTAGAGCACTCTCTCCTGATGCTCAAATGGTAGAGCACTCTCTCCTGATGCTCAAATGGTAGAGCACTCTCTCCTGATGCTCAAATGGTAGAGCACTCTCTCCTGATGCTCAAACGGTAGAGCACTCTCTCCTGATGCTCAAACGGTAGAGCACTCTCTCCTGATGCTCAAACGGTAGAGCACTCTCTCCTGATGCTCAAATGGTAGAGCACTCTCTCCTGATGCTCAAACGGTAGAGCACTCTCTCCTGATGCTCAAACAGTAGAGCACTCTCTCCTGATGTTCAAACGGTAGAGCACTCTCTCCTGATGCTCAAATGGTAGAGCACTCTCTCCTGATGCTCAAACGGTAGAGCACTCTCTCCTGATGCTCAAACGGTAGAGCACTCTCTCCTGATGTTCAAATGGTAGAGCACTCTCTCCTGATGTTCAAATGGTAGAGCACTCTCTCCTGATGTTCAAATGGTAGAGCACTCTCTCCTGATGCTCAAACGGTAGAGCACTCTCTCCTGATGCTCAAACGGTAGAGCACTCTCTCCTGATGCTCAAACGGTAGAGCACTCTCTCCTGATGCTCAAATGGTAGAGCACTCTCTCCTGATGCTCAAATGGTAGAGCACTCTCTCCTGATGCTCAAACGGTAGAGCACTCTCTCCTGATGCTCAAACGGTAGAGCACTCTCTCCTGATGCTCAAATGGTAGAGCACTCTCTCCTGATGCTCAAATGGTAGAGCACTCTCTCCTGATGCTCAAACGGTAGAGCACTCTCTCCTGATGCTCAAACAGTAGAGCACTCTCTCCTGATGTTCAAATGGTAGAGCACTCTCTCCTGATGCTCAAATGGTAGAGCACTCTCTCCTGATGCTCAAACGGTAGAGCACTCTCTCCTGATGCTCAAACAGTAGAGCACTCTCTCCTGATGTTCAAATGGTAGAGCACTCTCTCCTGATGTTCAAATGGTAGAGCACTCTCTCCTGATGCTCAAACAGTAGAGCACTCTCTCCTGATGCTCAAATGGTAGAGCACTCTCTCCTGATGCTCAAATGGTAGAGCACTCTCTCCTGATGCTCAAACGGTAGAGCACTCTCTCCTGATGCTCAAACGGTAGAGCACTCTCTCCTGATGCTCAAACGGTAGAGCACTCTCTCCTGATGCTCAAATGGTAGAGCACTCTCTCCTGATGCTCAAACGGTAGAGCACTCTCTCCTGATGCTCAAACGGTAGAGCACTCTCTCCTGATGCTCAAACGGTAGAGCACTCTCTCCTGATGCTCAAATGGTAGAGCACTCTCTCCTGATGCTCAAATGGTAGAGCACTCTCTTAGCATGCGAGAGGTAGCAGGATTGATGCCTGCATTCTCCACGGACTCATTAAAACTGAACAGTTGAAGACTAACAAAAGACCAGGTGATTACTTTTTCTAATCTTAAACTGTCCAGTTTGGGTGAGTCTGTGCCCATGATAGCCTCAGATTCCTGTTCTTGGCTGTCAGAAGTGGAACCCACTGTGGTCTTCTGCTGTTGTAGCTCATCCACCTCAAGTTTTGATGTTTTGTGCATTCTGAGATACTTTTCTGCTCACCACGGTTATAAAGAGGGATTATCTGAGTTACTATATCCTTCCTGGCAGCACAAACCAATCTGGCCATTTTACTTGACCAGGCATTTCCACCCACAGAACTGTCTCTCACTCTGTGTTTTTTGTTTTTCGCACCATTCTGTGTAAACTCTAGAGACTGTTGAGTGTGAAAATCCCAGGAGATCAGCAGTTTCTGAAATACTCAAACCAGACCATCTGGCACCAACAACCACGCCACAGTTAAAGTCACAGAGATCACAGTTTTCCCCCATTCTGATGTTTGATGTGAACATTAACTGAAGCTCTTGACCTGTATCTGCATGATTTTATGCATTGTGCTCCTGCCACACGATTGACTGATTAGGTAACAGCATGAATGTGCAGGTGTACAGGTGTTCCTTGTATAATTGATCACCATGTCAATATTATATCGTCCAATCATTTATAAGAATGTGTATATTTTGGGGGTTATGATTGGATGCATGCTTTTATATCTTGATGAAGACCAAATGTCTCCAGAAGGATAAGAATATCCAACAATTTTGACTTTATCTGTTTCTCATGAAGAAAATTCCTTTTTTATTTAAAGAAATTATATAATTTCTTTAAATAAAATAATTATGTCAGTGGAAGGTCGTGTGTGAGTCTGTGTGCGTGCACATATTGTGTGCAATCTACATTCTTACTTCTGTCATCTTCACCTTGTCAGCGTTACGCCTGTATTCGTGGGCGGGACTCAGTGCCGTGACTTGCAGGAGTACTTACAGATTAGTGGTACTATCTGACCTTTTCAGCGATTGTGAAGCTCAATGAGGATCACTTAGACGTTATTTTCAATCCCCTCCCAAAGCGTGTGGCCTCACACACACACACACACACACACACACACACACACACACACACACGGGGGTTGAATTAGTTGTGTTTGTTTGTGTGTAGGCATGTGTAAACATTTCTGCTGAGGGATAATTGCTTGGGGCAGATGTATGCACGTGAGGAGGGATGGCGCAAAACACAAACTGACACAGCAGCAAACTGCTCTAGCAGCACACCTGATAGTATAACATTCAGTTTGCTAATGTTCATCACACAGTCTGAGCCAGAGACCAGCTACTAATGAGTCGGAAATTGCAGCCACTGCTAAAAAAAAAAAAAAAGGTGGAAATGGTCATCCATAAAGCCATCAAATAGCTTGAGACTAGAGAGGAAATGCATGTTCAGTATGTCTGTTTGGCTGAGTGAAAGATTTATCGTAGCATTAGCTAAGACAGTGACAAGTAGGCTCGGGATCGATGCATTTGTCACGTATCAATAGTCAGGAAATTTTCCTGATGATTAGCAATATTTATTGACAATTTTCACATATAAATACTGTCTAATGCAGTGCATCCTTAAATCCATAGCGTAGACCTACGTGTATGCTAAACCACACTGATGATGTCATATCAGGAAAACCCACTAGATGGAGTCGTATTAAGTGTTCGTGAATTAGTTAGCAAGGTCAAGCGTATCTCCAGGATCTGCTATATCTCATCCCTGTGGTCACCAAAAGCTACCACACCAGGCAATATTAAAGAGTAGTCTAACAGACTACAATGCGAAACAGCTAGCAAATGCAAATTACCCATTTTTTAATTCATTCATTCATTTTAAACCATCAGAGAATATAATGTGATGATCAATAATCAATATATCAGTGGTTTATGACCTCCCCAGTGGCAGATCAATTGAACAACAGACATTGTAGATAATCTAAACAGTTAGCTAGAAGAAGGAACTGTAAGTACAATTTAAAAAAAGAAGAAGAACTAGAAAGTGTCAGAGAAGAGGAGCTAGGTATGCAAACACTGATTAATAATAAATAACTTTTATTAATGTTTATATAAAGTGGTAGCTGGCAGCACGGTGTGAACTGGGAATCAATGGAAGTTTAAAGAGCTGTTAAACTGTCAAGATAGAGGAACACAGCAGTAGGAATGTTTTTTCATTTCTTTCTGACAGTGTTTTTTTTTTAAGTACCTTACGGTGGACACTCACTGTGATGTGGCTTTAGAGAAACGTGAAGGACGCAGTCTCGCTGTATTGACGCACTGTAAACAACACTCCCGGAAACATGAGAGCCGCACTATTTCAAAAGAGAAATGCGTAATAGGATTGAATGCAAGTAGCCTGTTAGTTATGTAACTGGAAACTCCTTGAGTTTATAAAAATAAGACATTCATGTTCAACTAACTCTGCAAAATGCATCCAATGACATATCTTTACCACTGAGCTTTCCAAATCCTTACATTCCTAAATGTTACATACTGCAGATTCGAGTAAAGCTGGTATACATTACTACAGTGCACGCAAACAGTTGGCTAGCGTGAGTTGCAGCAATTGTGGCATCAAGGCTGTTTGATTAGCTCGGATTAAAATCACTGCTGTTCTCTCTGCCCTTCCCCAGGGTGTTCTCGATAGCCTCCGCTCCACTTTACAGTGACTGCACACTTCTACACACAAATGCAGTTAATAGAATCAGCCTCAGCTGTTGGGATTGTTTGACTAAAACAAACTAAGAAGTGGAAAAGAAATGGGACAGCATCTCGAGATGAGAAAGCCAAGTAAAGAATAAAGTCAGAAAATTATATATGCTTGATTCACAGATTTGAGACTTTCGGGTTACTGTCTGTGCAGAGTTTCTCTATATGTGGGTTTTCTTCCAAATTCTCCAGTTTCCTCCCATCTCCCAAATGGCAGTAGGTGCAATGGCTAAGATAAATTTACCCTAGATATGAATGTGTGTGAATGTGTGTGTGTGTGTGCATGGTGCGCTGCCTCCCATCCAGGGTGTATTCCCGCCTCACGACCCGCTTCTGTTCCCTAGATAGACTCTGGATCCACCACGACCCTGACCAGGGTAAAGCAGTTACTGAACGTGAGTGACTAGGATTCACAACTCTAGGTGGGGTCTCGTGATTTACAAATGACATCACAAGAGAAACCCACTTTCGTCCATTCAATTATTTTACAAATTATTATTAGAAATATCAGACGGATTTTGTGTGCTAATGTTTTGAAGTGGTACTGAGAGTCACATTCATATAAGCCACGTTTAAATTAAGAGTGCATGCTATTTTAGATTTTTCCCTATCCTGACACGCTGCACTAGTGTAGTTCTGCAAAAAAAAAAAACCTGACAAATTTCCCCATCCATCTCCCTCCACTAACAAACTAGCGTTGTGTCTCAAATCGCATACTTGCGTACTATTCTAGACCGTTATTGAGTACTAATACTAACCGTTTTTCCTTTTACAGTTAGTGTTTGAATTTTACAAACCTCTTGTGTAGCATTCAGACCTACTGAAAGGTCTGTTTTGTGTACCAGTCTTCTGGATTTTCTAGATTAATAAATCCTTTTGGATGTAAGGTCAGCGTTTTTTTGATTTGAGACGCAGCTCATGACAACAATCACGACGTCGGTGGAAAGTTTTAAAGAGAGTCAGAGCTTGTCGGTGAGTTTAACATCGTGCATGAAATCGCTAAACATTTTACAGTTCGACTTGGAACCCAGACAGACAGGGATGTTGTGGCTCTGACATACCGTCTAGTGAATGTCGCTTTTGAATCTTCCGGATGTACATAAGATATGCAGCGAGTGTGTGAATAATGCTGCTAGCATTGCTGCTGCTTGTGCATGTGCACGCCAAATCAGTATAACCCTCATATCACACCATTCTGGCATGGATTATTTTCCTCTAACAACACAACACTTCCTACTAGATTGGTACGTTAGTGTACGGAATATTCATTTGATTTTTAGTCATGCACATTACACATATGTCCGTTTCTGACATAAAAAATTATTCACGTTACAGAAGTCTGTATTATAAATCTGGAATTAAAAAACAGATTGGGTAAGCTGGTCAAGGCTTGGGTTTGCAGTAAAATTCATAATGTCCATTTGGGATTGTTTGCTCAAAAGTTTAGGAACCTCAGACCTAAACCATAGGGCACAATAAGTGACATCATTATAGGTGGAGATATAGGTCATGCTCAGTGGTGGTGAAAAAAAAAAAAAAACAAGAACTTTCTACATCATAGGAAAGGCTTAATATCAGTTTCTTGGTTTCACATATCAGAAATAGTGCTTTCTGAAAGAACTTCCCCTCGATATCCTCCAATACAAAAATAATGCAATGGTATTAAGCCATGCTTCTACATCGCAACTTCTGCGTTCTGCAGTTCTGTTAAGACTTTCCCGAAACTAAACTTTTTTATTTTTTTTTAAACATGATCTATATTTCTATTTCTACCTGTGATGATGTCACTTACTATGCCACTTATTGGTGATTAACTCAGGTTATATATATATATAACTGGCTGCACACCACTGTGTTTGGCCTGACAAATATTCCTTGTTGGATTGAAACATCGTCTTTATGTTACTCCGGAGTTACAAGTTACATTTCATTTTCTCCTTTTTTCTGATGTTATATTTCAACCCAGAACCTTTCAAGTGGCATAATGATTATTGTTTTTTTCTTCTTGAAGAACATGCACTGACATATTCAGGTCGCGTGCGCGTGTGTGTGTGTGTGTGTGTTTTATGAAAGGTCACTTATTGGCGTGGGGCTGTTGTATATTCTAACCTACTATTCTAACCTTTGTGCAATGAGAAAAGATATAAAATGTTTTTACAAAAGAAAATGTATTACAATAGAGTGAGATATTTTTACTCGTGGTAGCTCTTGTTAGTTTCATGATGCTTTATAACATTAATAACATTTCAACAGCATGCAAGCATTAGTGCATGTTTATTTATGTCGGCATTTTTGTATATTTTATCCTACTTTTATCTAGTGAGATACTAGTTTATAGTTGCATTGGTTTATGCTGGCTATAATTGGATATCTTCTGAATCAACTCTCTCTCTCCCTCTCTCTCTCTCTCTCTCTCTCTCTCTCTGCCTCACCTCCTTTATTTTATGCTGAATTAAGTAAATTCTTTTCTTTTAAGTCTGTTCAAACTCCAAGGCTCATTTCATTTTATGCTTTACAATCTGATTAGGTCCTTAGATGTCGGATTTGGACAAAAAATGAATCACACTCTTGCTTCCGATTACAATCACATGATCCTGAGTCTTTTGATCTCCATTTGCAAAGCAGTTTCTTCCTGTTAATTCATGATTACTTCCTGTCCTTTCTAGCCTTGTGGGGACATTCGGTCTCCACCAAGGTATAAAAAAATCGCACCCAGACACACACTTGTGCTCATTCAGATGCCCTTATCAAGGCAACATTTTTGTGGCTTGTAATTTCAGACCATTAACAATGTAGTACATACAAATGCGAGAAGAAATCAGTATCAGAGTGAGATGAGAAAATCCAGTCGCTATCCATCCATGTCAAGCAAATTGTGCATAAATTGTACATAGTTTGGATTTAGTCCACTTTGAGCAATCAGGAAATGCACTATTTACAATATTTTTTCTGGCGGACTGAATGGAGAGTGGGGTTATGAGACATTTGTCTCTATCTTTTAATGTTTTTATCTATTAATGTTGTCCGTTTCCATGTTCTAAAGTAGGAATGCATCAATATTGATATCATTTTGATATTGTGCTCATTTGCTCGTACTCATAATCATGAAAAATGCTCCAATACCAAAGATGAGCATTAGCTAAGCTACATGAAATGACAGCAATCTGGACGTATTTCATGATTAATGATGCCAATCAAATCAGAGCAGACTGCAAACTGTATATTGCAAAAATGTCACAAGGAAGAACTACAGCTACTTTCTACAATACAAGTAAGCTGATAAAACATCTGTATGGCCCTCAATAAAGAGCATGACGGCTGCTGACCTGAGCTTGCAGAGCAGCGTCAGCGAGAGTGGGCATTAAGAATGCGTGCGAGGTGCGGTGAATTGTGCACACACAAAGGCATCGAGCAGTGACTAGAGCATGCAGAGAAACCATCAAGCAGGTGAGCACTTCAGTTCTGCGAGCACTGAGCACTGAGACATGCACGTGTGTGCATTTCGTGGCCACTATGTAAACTGGGGAAACATAAACAGAGCTAAATAACACATTCCATGATGCCCCTGATTGATTAATACTAAGTAGGTTACTCAATTTGTATTTGTATCAATGTGTATTTATTCTCAGTCTGTAAAAAATGGTATGGATGCTATATTTCTTTTTTGTTTTCATATTTGGGAGTCTTGACCAGCCAGCTCTCTCCAGCTCAAGCAGGGAGAGTGAAGACTATCACATGCTTCCTCTGTGATAAGTGAAGCCAGCCAATCGCATCTTTCCAAACTGTGCTGCATCACAGGGTGGCGTAAAACACTCGGAGGAAGGTGCTATCTGCCCTCTTCCGCATACATGAGCTCATAGACGCCCATGATTGGCTAGCGTCGCACGGCCAATTTTGCTATCTTGACTCCCGGACCACGAATGTAGTGTGACATCATCGGGATTCTTGCGATCTCTGAAGATTTGATTTATGCAGGGTCCATCTTTGGACCCACCACTTTACTGTCATAAGAGTCTGTCACTATGAAATATTTAAAAAAAGGTGCATCGGTGTAATAGAGGACCAGGAGTGGTGGTGGCGTGTGAATGTTGGAATATTGTTTGCAACTCCAGGAATGCAGCGTGTGCGCCAGCAGGTCTGGGAAATATTTGCAGGTGTTGAAGAGTACTCTGTGTTTTGACAGACTGGGCTGAATAATGTCAGAATGTTTCCAGGACTGTGGAATGTCCCTGGCAGTTGGGCAGGTATTTTGGGGAATATTATCGGAATTTTATATATACATGTATGTAGTACTTTATATAGCGTTGAGGATTACCGCCGAATGAAACCTCTGGCTCGGGATCAACTGGCTGAGTTTGTACAGAACTTGGACAGTGGGTGATTTTGCTAATTAGTAAAAATATAAACCAGTTGATTAATATGCTTCAACATGAGTGGATTTTGTAATCCACTAAGGGTAGGATGATGGACAGGAATAGCAGACCTAGTTTTTCCTCGTGCGTTCATTCATGAAAGCCAGTCATATTTCTGTGACTTGTAGAAAGCCTGAATTTGGTCTGTGTAGTCAGTTTAGTATGCCAGGAGGCAACAAAGTAAGGAAATGGAACGGACTGGGTTTGGTATTGGCTGGCTTTAAACCTCAGAGAATATTTGCAATTTTTTTTGCTTATGCCATGCAGCACTGCAATACAGTATACATATCTTTAATTATCACTCTGATATATGCAAACACACATGATTTGTAGATTTTAGGCACACACACACACACACACACACACACACACACACACACACACACACTCCTGCTGTAAGCCAGGTTGTCTGAGAATTTGCTGTGTGTAATTAGGTGTGTTAAGAAATATTTCTGCCATTTAGATGAAAGCCTGAGCTCCGATTAGACATTCTTGCTTTTGGTCATATTTTTTTCCGGCGATTAGATTTCCGGAGCTCAAACTGGAATCTTGCCACATTGCCAAACTGACTCTTTCTGTTAACCTAGTGTTCACTCAAAACACAGACTTGTGGGGATGAAGTGATTTATTTAGATTTCATACGAATAAATTTTATAAAGAAAGTTAGAATTACTGACACATGACCCTAATACAGGAGTTCCCAAACTAGGGGTCACGACCCCACACGGGGTCACTTGATTTACGAATGGGGTCATGAGAGAAACTCAGAATCTCAAATATATCTGGAATATCAAAGATGGATTTTGCATGCTAATATTTTGAAATGTTACTGTGAGTCACATTCAGACAAGCCACATTTAAATTAATAGTGTATGTGTAATTTTAGGTTTTTTTTCAGTTACTGAAAGGTCTGTTTTGTGTATCTTGTGAAAGTAAGGAGTTTCTTATGATGCAGCTCATGACAGCAATCACAACGACAGTGGAACGTTTTAAGAGTGACAGAGGTCATCAGTGTTTTTAACATCTCTGCGCATAACTGCACATTTTACAGTTTGACTTGGAAACCTGACATGCAAGGATATTTCAGCTCTAATTTTTTGATGAGTTCTTAAGTCTGTTGTCATTCTTTTAGTTTTTTGCGCATGTACACTTTTAAAGAATATTTCTAATTTTATTTTATTACTAGTATATATTTCTGTGTGTACTTTTACTGAATATCTTCATTGCTGTCTTTTCATTGTTTTGTGTTGTCTTGAACAAGCAGGCACAAGAATTTTCTTCGGGTTCAGTAACGTTTTATCTTATCTTATCTTACAGCTTTGCAATCGAGAGATTCTGTATAATTCTGTTGATTTTTTCTTTTTTTCTTCTTAAATGTAAGAAACCTAAAACATTTATAAAACAATATAAACCAGAACATTTCTCATTATTGCAAGAAATAATACACAATTGAATTATTTGATTGAAATCCTACTCTGCTGCTGTACAAATGTTATTTACGTACATAGTAATGGATCGTTCCGTGAACTGCTACGCCCCCAACCACCTGCACACACACGTCACGGCTTACGCAAGCCCGTAGTGCGAGTGCAGTAGCACTCACCTCTCTTTTCTCATCAGCTCTCATTAGGAGTGTTCTAGTACTTCCTGCTACACCTCATCCACCCTCATCCACTAAAGGCACAATGTTCATTTCCCTGACACACACACACACATGCACTCATCCTTTGACTGCTCTTACAGACTGTACTACTCTTTGTTACCATCAAATGTTTTTGGTCCATTTGTACTTTAGTGTTTCTATACACATGCACACTGTTTCACTTTCCCCTCTTCCTTTCTTTCCTTCCCTCACTCTCTCTCTCTCTGTCTTGCTTTTTCTTTCTCTCTTGTGTTTAGTGTTGATGTTTGATGACAGGAGCAGAAGAGCATTTTGGACACACACACACACACACACACACACACTCACTCACTCATACTCATACACCCATAAACACACACAGCAGTACCTAGCAGTCAGCTCCATTTTATGCTTATGCACTGACTCTCAAAACAAAAGGGTTGCGTGAGAGGAGAAGCTGGTAGTTTAGTGGTTAGGTGTGTGTGTGTGTGTGTGTGTGTGTGTGTGTGTGTGTGTGTGTGTGTGTGTGTGTGGCATTCCATGCAAACATCTTGTCAGTCTCAGACAGGCACCTGGCTCCCACTCCAGATTTGGTGCTGTGATCATCGTTTCAGTCTATACCGCAACTTATAACTCACGCATATGCATACCACATTGCTAATGTGTGTTTTGGCAGCCTGTCAAATGGCAATCTCACGCCACACACACACACCTCTTTAGATGCTTGGCAAACATCTTTTTCTATAAATAGCCAGACATCAGCCATGTTTCTCACACATGGCCGGAGACAGTGAAGTATCAATGGCATTAAAGTTTGAATCAAGCACATTTCCTGAATCCTTTATGTGTATATAATTCTATTAGCATAGTGTGACATTATTTGTCCTTGAGCTTGTGCTTGCAGAAGGTGACTGGTGTCTGTTCTGTTTTATTTGGAAATGTGAAAAATATGTGGACACCTGACCTTCACACCCATATGTATTTCTTCCCTAAACTGTTCCCACAAAGTCTGAAGCACACAATTGTATAGAATGTCTCTGTATGCTGTAGCATTACAGTTTCCCTTCACTGGAACTAAGAGGCCCAAACCTGTTCCAGCATGACGATGCCCCTGTGCACAAAGCGAGCTCCATGAAGACATGGTGTGTGAAGGTTGGAGTGGAAGAACTCGAGTGTCCTGCACAGAGCCCTGACCTCAACCCCACTGAACACCTTTGGGATGAACTGGAACACCGACTGAACCCCAGACCTCCTCACCAACATCAGTGTCTGATCTCACTAATGCTCTTGTAGCTGAATGATCACAAATCCCCACAGCCACGCTCCAAACTCTAGTGGAAAGCCTTCCCAGAAGAGTGGAGCTTATTATAACAGTAAAGGGGGAATAAATCTGGAACGTGATGTTCAACAAGTACTTATGGGTGTGATAGTCAGGTGTCCAAATACTTTTGGCCATACAGTGTACAGGATAGCATTGTCTTGTGTAACTGTGCGTAATTTTGGAACAATGATGCGTCATTGCTGTATTGGGATATTGGAATGCAACCATGACAGCAGTGATAAATAATAATAAAAAGTATGTCTAGGTAACAGTGCTTAGAAAAGCTTTATTAACAGTGGCCACGACTGAGGAACATAATGGCTCCAGAGATATAACTATAACTATAAGTAATGGAAATGTACTGACTAGGAATGAAATGACAGGGGTGCTTTGCATTGACATGTCCTTTGCTCTACCAGCTGCTCAATCACAGGTCGAGGTGGTGAAACTCGTAGACCACTTTTAAGCAGCTGCTAGAAAGAAAACAGTTTCTGGATTACTGCTACTAAGGCTACATCGTAGCCAAACTGATTGTGAGAAAATAAAACAACAGTAATACCACCCTTCATATCCAAATATGCCGTCCATCCCTGCACACCCCTATTTTTGGCTAAAGAGTGACAGAGCGAGAGAAAGGAAGAGACTAAGCAGGGAAGAGCATTCCACTGCAGATCAAAACAGACATCCAGAAGCTAAATCTGAGGTTGGCTATATTTGGACTAACAAATAGCAGATAATCTCTTTTTCTCATTCCTTTTCTCTCTCTCACCTGCTCTGTTGTAGTAATTGCAGGGGTGTGAGGATTTCCAAAGTAATAAATAATGTGCTTCCCGAAACATAGCGGTCATCCTGCTCTTCCTACGCACATAACGTTTTCCACAGAAGATCATCTGCATTAACCAAAGGTCTGGCACCCACAGATATTTCTTATAAATATTTATGCCAAATGGAGATCAGAGCTTTTCCCAGTCATGAGCATATGAACCCTCACACACACACACACACACACACACACACACGTGTAGCAGTTTGGGTTGGGTTTTGCAAATGGGGAAATGTGGAGTTGTTTATATAACTGCAAAGAGAAGCACATGGACACACACACAAGCACACAGTAGGGGGTGAAAAGGTCAACCTGCAGGGAAAGAGGTGTAGAGAGATGTTCTGTTTTTGTTCATCAATAGAGGAGCCACACAAAGCAGTGCAAATACTCTGCAGCTGTGAGGCAAACAGACGAAAACAAGAACTGGAGGGTTTTGGGAATGCCACTCCTCTCTCCTCTTCTGTCACGACAAGCAAGGTGTGTTAAGCAACCTCTGTTAAAATGCAGGTGTGTACTATTAATGTAGTGTTGATCTGTGATGGCTTTGGATAGTTTAAGGTCACCTTACCCTCTAAAACCCTGTATACATCAAAATGTATGTATCAGATTTAATATTCAGTTTAATTCAGTTTTATTATTTAGTGCGTTTTACAATGGACATTGTCACAAAGCAGCTTTACAGAAACTACAGTCTATCTCAGACGCATTTACTCAAGAAATGCAGACACAGAGGCATGAACTATGCGCAGGCGATTTCAGCAATCTGAACCTGGAACCCAGGAAATCCACTTAAGCAGCTGCGTAACCCGACTCTGAATACAAGGAACTTTCCTCATTTAAAGATTGATGTCACTTTTGGTGCTGAGTCATCGTCTTTGAGTACGGTCCTGTTTCCTGCATTCACAGCTCTGTTTATAAAGCTATACAGGGCTTAGAGCAGAAATCGCTGTCAGTATGTAAATGTAAATAAATCTGTCAATGTTTTAACTTTTTAAAGATTGATTTAGCGACTCCTGCCGAGTCTTACTACTACTACTACTACTACTACCACAGGCTTTTTGCCAAGATGTTGTAATTAAGTGGGGTTTTTTTTGTTTGTTTTTTGTTTTTTTTACTAATTAATTGCTGTTTTCTTCCAACTAAAATGAAATTTATGGCAAAAAACAACTAAATTCTTTGCATAAATAAAATAGGCTGATTGCAGACTTTTGTAGTACTGTTTTGTAGTACATATGCAAGTGTTTGGGCTACTCCATGATGCACAGATTTTATTAAAAGCTCTTAGGTGTATTCAGGTGTGCATTAAAATTGTGAACTAACAAAAGATCACACATGCTGTCTACAGTGGTAGATTTCGAGGCACTAATGTTGAGATCAGGGCCTCTTGTAGTACCTCTCAGGTGGTACACTAGTGGTGCACTCTGTTTTGCAAACTGTATGACACTCTTGCAAGTGTGAACTATATCTCTAACATAGTGCTACCAGTGTTCCTGGCCTTTAATGAAATAACGTGCACAATGGGGGATGCAATGCGCACAGAGATCCTACAGGCAGGCTCTAAGCTATGTGAGCCTTAGCAGCAAGTAACGTAAAGGCTCAGATGCCATTGCTAGGGCCTGGTAAAACACTCTGCCCCAAGGTACCTGAGCAGATCTTTGACATGCCTGCACAGAATGCACTAAATGTTCACCTCCTTCTGCCTGAACTAGAACTAAACATTTGAGGCTACCTTTCTATCATGTCTGCTATCATTATTCCCACAAATCTGAGGTTTCTAAAACCACAACAGTGGATGGAGGAAATAAAACAGGGCCGTGTTGGTGCCACCACGACTGCCCAGAACACAAAACAGCTCCGTGCCAGATCAGAGCGTAACCAGGGCATGATTGACCAAAACTGCCTGGCTGTCCTGAGTGAGTCACAAAAAGAGTCATTTGACTCCTACACAGATTGTTCAGTTCACTGGCTTGAAGCTCGATTTGCATGCCATACAAGCCTTCTTTTTCAAAGACAGAGCCATCTTGATTGTAGATGCAGTCAGGGCGTGCCCACACACTGCCCATATCCAGATTTTACATTTCTGGCTGGGATTTTAGCATCAGCAGCTCCAGTAGTAAAACTGAGAATGCTGCCCGTGAGCTGACAAGAGCATATGCGTGTTCCCAGACCTGAAAGTGAAAGGAAGGTGGAAACTTGCGGCTCGGCAACGTCATAGGTCTGCATGTAATAGTAACACCGCAGTGCAGTGCTTTACCACCAAGAAGACTTAATATCAAAAGTGATGTCGAGGTGGGGCATACAAGCTCTTCAAGCAAGTAGAAGCACACATTCTGTCTCTGAGAGCTGATAGAATCTTTTGTGTTCCTCAGACTTTAATATACAGTATGCACTCGTTTGAAAGTAAACCACCTTTTCTGTAAAAGTAAATTGGCTGGGTATGTATGTAATCGTGGTTCTATGACTAAGTGGAGGACTTAGGGTAACACGAATCCTTTTAAAGACTATTATGACTATTCAGGAGACTATTCATAAGCATAAACAAAGACATGTTTAAAAGCAAACTGGACAGGAAAAAAAAATTTCAGACCACAAATTAACAACATTAGTATTTTGTTGCAAAGCCGTTGTTGGCAATTACAGCTTAGAGATGTAATTAGAACATAATTAGGTTTTTGCAGCATTGTGCTTTAATTTTGGTCCATTCCGCTAGGTAAATTGTCTTCAATCCAAGGTTATGTGATGGATTCACAATTTCAGAATCCTTCCATAAATTTTCAGTGGGATTCAAGTTAGAAGATCGGTTAGGCCGTTTCATGGCCAATGAGTTGAAATTTTCCTCTAATGTATCCATTCATGTTTTCTTCGATGACGTGTAATGCCCCAGTACCACTTGCGGAGAAGCAGCCCCCATATCATGATGCTGCCACCACCGTGCTTCACTGCGGGTGTGGTGTTCTTGGGATTGTATATATATATGGGATCATAACTCTTGTTTCTCCAATCATGATGAGCTGAATTATTGCCAAATTTTTCTGCATGCTTGAGTTTTGCAAGTAGGAACAGACATGTTTCCGGTGCTTATTCTTCTCTGTCTACCAGCTGTTCTTGCTGCTTTCTGGTCGTCCTGCAACTCCTTTCAAGTGACTACTTCCCTTCTCTCTTACCTCTGCTGGTTATCAATGTTATTCTTTCTCAGAATGGACTTTTTCCAATACAACAAATCATTTTGTAAATCCTTCAAAGGATCCATCTGATTTCACACAATGGTTATATGTCATAAAACAAGACTCTAACATACTGTTTTGTTGTTTTTTTTATTTTGTTTTGTTTTGTTCTTGTAAAACCTTAAGCAGATTTGACTGTAAGTGGTCCATAAAATAATTTTTTGATAAATTATTATGTGAAAGTCTGACTGTTATCATAATAGAAAGGTCATTTTATATGAAAATGGATGATGTCATGTCATTGAGTGCATAGTTAATGTTCTGTTGCCTCAATTTGAAGCATTTTTTAAAGAAATTTTTAATACAAAAACAATCCTGTATTGATGTGTAATTCTGTCATGAGTAAAGGGAAAAAAATTTATACTAGGATGGGGGGCCTGGCTTCAACTACTTAAGGGGTCATTGCTTATGGTGAAGGTCAAGGCAGCTCAGGAGAAGTAATCTTAGATTGTACCACAAGACAGGTAACTCTGAATTATTACTGGACTGTTAAGTTTGGCATTGATTTAGCTTGTAATAATAATAAAAAAAAAATCCATTCCGTCAACTGCTTTTAGGAGCAAAAAGATGGCCATCAAAATTTCATGCTGTTAGGAGCATAGTTTATTAAACCTGGGTTTCACACGCTGTTATGTTTTTGTATTGTTTTGACATAAAAAAATGAAGCTTGGAACTGAGTTAGATATTATAACCGACATTTAGCCACCTCATAAAACGTCGGAATGCCAAAAATGGTACAACATAACAGTATTTCTTCACTTACCACACCTTCTACAAACACAGTTGTCATACCAAAAGCTTTCATTAAGTCAGTGAAGTTTTCTCATTTTTACCATCGTTTGATATTTAGTAATTAAGATTACTTTATTAAGGTGTATTCCCTGCAGGCCTGGTGGTTGGTATCCTGTTACACTCGGGCCTAATAGGACACCAAGCTCTGTTTTTATTATGGTTATATTTCACAAACGAGATTACGTCATTCTTCAGTAATATAAATCAGACAAGACTAGGCAAGACGAGATCACTATCAACTGCATCGCTATCAACTGCACGGCGTTTTTCTGCGCAATTATAAATGGTACAGGATCTCTGATGCGATGCTGGGGTTTGTTTGATCTGCCTCATTGCCTAGATTTATGCTAATTACAAGGCATTCCTCTGTGTGTTTTTCAGTGCTGAATCCAATTTATGATTTCTTTGTGATGTATATATTTTTATATATAAAAAGTTTGGCATAAAATGTGGTATCTTTTGCATGTTATATGCATCATTTCACTGAGAAGAAAAACACAATGCATTGTGTCAGAGCTGAGGAATGGAATTTAACTGGGCAGTACCAGGCAAATATACTTGAATTTAAATGATGATGGCAATAATATAGAGATATCCCATTGTCTATGACATACACACTATGGCCAAAGGTTTGTGGACATCTGACCAGCGCAGTCATATGTGAGCCTTTCACAAACAAGGATACAAGCACACAATTGTATAGAATATCTTTGTATGTTGTAGCTTTACGATTTCTCTTCACTGGAACTAAGAGGCCCGAACCTGTTCCAGCATGACAATGCCCCTGTGCACAAAGCGAGCTCCATGAGCGCATGATGTGTTAAGATATCCTAATTTCTATCATCTATAGCTAACATTTCAGCATATGCTTTAAAATACTTAAGGCTTTAGTGTTAAAAGGTTGAGAACTCCTGGTCTAGAGGAAAGTCAGTTTCAGTGCAGTCTAGTTTTGCTCCATGGTCATGTGGTGGTTGTGTAAGAGTTTCACACGTCTCTGGCTCTCTCTCTCTCTCTCTCATGCTGATGGAGAAGACAGAAAGTGAACAGATGTGCACCTATTCGTATCAGAGCACCACGTCCTGCTTCTCAGGTGCCTCTGTTTGTTTGGATCTGTCTCCAACATGACCGGTTACCTGGTTACCCTTCAGGCCCTGCGTCCCACAGTGGCGGCTCTGAACCCACTGCCAACCTCATGACCAGTGATATCTGCTGGAATTTCTGCCTTTCCTTGCCACTATAGCCAGCTTTCTGTGTGCCTATTCCTCTACTAGGTTCAGCCTTCTCTTTCTCTTCTTGTGTATCTTTGTATCTTTTTCCTCATTCTCCCTTCTCTCTCTCTCTCTCTCTCTCTCTCTCTCTTGCTCTGCCCGCTTTCTCTCTCAGCTCTTATTTCCTGGGGCTGTGAGTTTAGTAGGCGCACATTAGAGAGCACATTAGATTTTGATTAAACTGGGAGACATTCCCTTCTTCTTCTGAAAAGAGCTTTTGTGCTCTGCCCCCTGTCTCTGGGAACATTCAATCTAATATCCCGTACACAGGCAATTGTCTGATGTCACATATCGCACAACCAGACTCCCTTCCCATCTTACTCATAGAGTGTGTGTCTCATGCGACTAAAAAAAATCCAACAAGACATTCAAGTAGTTTTACCAAAACAGCTATTTAGATGTCTAGCTTTTCATTTGCTGTATTTTTTAAAAAAAGGAAGTTGCAGGAAAACTAGAGCCCGTTGTGTATGGGTGCATAGGAAGACTTGTGAGGCAGAATTTCAGCAGAGCTCCAGGCTCACTTTTATTTTCAGCAGCGCTTTTCAGCGCACTTTCAAAACTCAACAAAAAAATTCAAACTTATGGAAATGCAACCCAAATGGGACCTTCATTAGCGCGTGGCTTTCGTCTCATTCAAGGTCAAGAATACATTCTGTGCATGGGAGTGTGTGTGTGTGTGTGTGTGTGTGTGTGTTGCAAGCTCCACAGCTATGCAACTCTCCCTCCCTCTCTCTCCCTCTCCCTCTCCCTCTCCCTCTCTCTCTCTCTCTCTCTCTCTCTCTCTGGCTCACAGCAGTCACTGAAAGCACAAAGAAACACACATAAGTAGGCTGACGGTAATAAGACACAGGTGAAAATCATCACATGTTACCTGCCGTACAGCTGATGCTCGTCCACACCCCCACTGCCACAAAAACTAAAAAAGCCTAAATGTTTTCTTTTGATTACTGAGGTTACGGTTCAGTTTCGGTGTAGGCATAGCATTAATAAGCAGCATTAATTATTATGTCAGTGGAATGTCCTCACAATAGTAAGACAAACCCATGTGTGTGTGTGTGTGTGTGTGTGTGTTTAGGAGTCTCTAGCCCTGAGGAACTGACAACAGAGCGTGCACACACAGCATTAGAGCGCGTGTTCGAGACGTTGAACAGCCTGGGCCGAGCCCGAGAGCACCTGAAGCAGCTGCGCTCGGTATACAGCTCCGGCGACGGTGCACACCAGGTCAGTGCTTCTGCAGTGTTTACACAACAACTGTACGATGTAAAACAATCTCACAGCACACATTTATTATTCAGAAAATGTCTCTTCTTCTTCTGAGCTTCTGAGATGAGTGACCTGGACCGATATAAGTCAGACATTATGAATAAAAGAAACACTCCATCAGTTTTCAACCTAATACCAGCGCCAAGTTGAATATTTTCCAATAACAACACATCCTGAAGTGTTTTATTCCTCTTATACACAGCAATTTGCCAACAATTAGAAGTTAAAAAACATATCTTGTCATGTTACAAAGAAACAGGGTTTGTGGTTGTGTGTCTTTCGGAACATAAGTATTTAAAAATGACTAGAATTACTTATTACTGTACTGCTCTAATGTTGTACATTGGCTTAAACTCCTCTAGAACAGCTTTGGTAAGACATTCTGTCATGTCTGTCTTATCCAAAGATTTTTTTTTTGGTAGAATTATTGTAGAATTTGTGTTTTATAGTCACATGTATTAAATATTTATAGACAAAATGTAATGAGTCATATTACGCTGCAAAAAATGACATCAAGTGAAAATCTCTTTAATATAGTCAAAAGTATCTACTATTTTCTATGAAAAATTACTAAATCTATTTACTCATTTCAAGCTTAACTTATTGCTAATTTTAAGCATTCATTTCTAGAAACAAGCAAAATTATCTGTCGATAGAGCAAGAAAAATTAAAAGCCTGAAATGATAATTCATTAACTGATAGTTGAATAATCTTACATGTGGTTTATGGTAATTTTATAATACAGGCTACTAGGTAAATGTGATTATATTTAGGATGTCACTTTCTTTGCAGTGTAGACTTGCATTATAAATGAGTTTTGAGTAAAGGTATTTTTTCCTAAGTACTGAGTCAAAAATGTTGTATTCAATTGAGCATTCATAATAATAATGTGTGATTATATTAATAATCATATTTATTGTAATGATTTTATGTGGTGTATGACACAGCCTTTCAAAACATACTTCAAGCGTCAGCAAACATCTCTGTCACATTTTTTTGTTCTTGGCTCACTCTGGAGTCACTTTCTGTCCCTGTCTCACAAATTCTCTCTCTCTCTCGCTCTCTCTCACTCACTCTCACACACACACACACACACACACACACACACACACACATTCACAGTTACTCAGAGACATATTGGACCTTGGCAGTCTCTGTGTCTGTGTGCGTCACTCAGAGCTGATAAGTGTATTGTGAGTTTGAGGAACTGTGCCTACCTAGCTTCTTGTTCCTCTCTGAGTGTGTGTGTGTGTGTGTGTATGTGTGTGTGTGTGTGTGTGTGTGTGCTGTGTTGTGTGAGTGAGAGAGAGAGCTTAACTGAGAGATGGGTGGGCACATGAGAGAGAGAAGAAATAGAAATCAAGCAAGAGAGTGAGAAAAGTGGCAGTTACATAAACTATCTCTCACTCTGTACCTGTGAAATGAGTTACAAGGATCTACTGATGAAAGAATTGAGAAAAATAGAATACAAGGAGAGAGAGAGAAAGAGAGAAAGTGGGAGTGAAAGTGAGGACACTTTGTGTCTCTTATTCACAGGACGCCTAAATGACAGACAGCAGGAAGAACACTGTCTCATTTAATTTGGAGAACAGTTTAGCCAGTGGGATTTTTACAGGAAGCTATCTTAATCTGTTTATCTAACCGAGCAAGAAAATGTAAAACTGGCAGCAAAAAAAAAAACAAATGTTATGTTGACATTAGAAAAACATTTGCGGGTTTTGGGAAAAAATGAAAGTGCTGTTAAGGAATGCGAGTGCTATTAGTGGCCTTTCTTTGTTCTTGCTGTGTATATGTGCGTTTGCGTGAGAGTGAAAGGGTCTGGCCTGCCGTCATGACATCACCGTCTGCTCCAGTGTTTTTTTTTTGTTTTTTTTTTTTTTCTCCTTTTCAATATCCAGAGGTCACAGGCCAGGGTGCGCTGAGGAAATCAACACTTCATGGATTTTGAAGACCTGGCTTCACTCATGCCAGAGATTACAGTGTTGGCACCGTAAATAATTTTTTATTACAATGACCGTTGGCACGTCTGTATACTCAATAGATTTACTCAGTTTAATTTTTTTCATAAGCTCATGTCTGCTTTTGAGACTGAAAGTCTCAATAGGGGCTTTTTTTTTGTTTGAAATATAACTTTTAGGGTTGCTTAAAGAAAGCCATGCTTAAACATAATCCCAGAGTCTGAGAGAAAGTATTTACTGCTCGTGCACAACGTACACACACAATTGCACTCGTATATGACCGTGTTCATTATTTTTGAGGTTGTGATTATGCTTGCTTATTAGGGACAAGTTATATTATCTACATTTATTGCATCTTTTATCACATAATATACCTACTACATAGCTGAAATTGTTAAGTGTTACTGCCTGTAACCCATCTGTTGCAATGTATAAATGTGTCAGCCCTTCGATACACTGTTTCTAGCGTTCGTGATGCTGGTGTGAGTGTATCAGAGACAGTAGCACTGCTGTGTACACTTACTGACCACTACCTTGTTAGTCCACAATGTAGCTGTACAGTACAGTACAGTACAGTACAGACCATAATTTTTTTTTTTTTTTTCTGTGCATACGTGTGTAATCGATTTCTATCCCATCATGGATGTCACTCTCTGAACACAGAACGTCTGTTGGCTGGATTCATTTGATTGGTGGATGATTTTTCAACCCAGCAGTGATGTTGAGATTACACCTACACATTTGTACACAAGTGTTCTTTGGATGGGAATTGATTCAGGCTTTCTAACACCATTCAACATTTTGAAAGGAAAAATAATGTTATAATGTTCTTCCACCAAACAGTTCAGAGGAACAAACCAAAAGAATGGTTCCATGGTGGTCCATTTTCATCAATCTTCCATCGATCATTCGGTCAACAGCCTATCAGATTGTGTGAGCAGCACATTGGGTACAATCAGTGACCTACTTAATAGGTATACCTAATAGCACCTCTATGCCTGGTGGACAAATTGCTGTTTTATCGTCTCAAAATGGATTTTACCCTAATTGGAATTGTCAGCTTTTCTCTTGCATATCAAAAAATATCTTTCTTTTTCTTCTTTTTATGTAGAGAGGCCTGGATACTGAACAGGTATATTGAGTTTGAGAGGCTGGAAACATAGCATGATTTGGGTTAACATGCAGAGAAACAGGATTGCACATTACAGAATGAATGCTGTCCCCTTACACACACACACATATACACATTACACATACACATTTATGTTAAGGAACCATTTTCCCCCAAACCACTGTAGCATAATGATTTCCACAGGCAAATTTCTTGGCATCCTGATTAGTGGAAAAATCAAATCAAATAGGTTTTCAATAAAGTTACATTATAACTTGGCATCATTAAGAAAATCTCTGGTCTAGTTCATCTGAAATGATTTCTAATGTTTATAACGTTAGGTTATAATGTTTATAGTTTAGTGCGGTTTATAATGATTTTTCCATATGGAATTTAATCTAGCGTAAGAGTGCTTGTACAACGATGCCTGCCCCTTTGTGGGAATAATCCACTGGTACAGCCTCTAAACCTCTTTATGCTATGACATTATACAGGTACAACATTTTATCTATTTATGTGTGCAGTTTGAACACAATATTAACTTAAAAAAATATATATATATTCTTCTTTTTTAAGTGATAACAGATAGTTAAAGAATTGATAGGTGGATTTTAGAAAGATGGATGGATTCTGTTAGATAGATATCTTTATTACCATAGAACATAAGGGTTTGACCAAATAACTGCACAATTATTTTGGTATTTTCCTAACATTTTTATGAGTTTTGTTTTGTGAGTTATTGTTTATAGTCGCCTGAATGCTTAATTTACTGAATAAGTTAAATTAGAGCAGGAGTTCTGAAAAAAAATTTTGGTCACTGACCTCATTTTATTTTAGTTGCTCCGACATATAGACCCCTGAGAGGTGTCAGAGTCGGAAACATGTTCATAAATACATTCGTTTTTACCGCATAATATCAGACACCTTTCCTAGCCACCAGAAGATGGTTGTGACTACAAGGCAACTAGGAGGCATAGTTGCTCTGAGGATCTATATTATTGAGGTACCCTACTGTGGAAAAGTTGGTTTAATGTTCCTCTCAGCTAAGTAGCTAACTATCATATCAGTGAACTAACTAACAATTCAGCAGGCTTAGCTAACATCTGTACATTAATATCGCTTTAACAAACCTACATAACTCTTCTAAATTCTACATCAAGAAACTAGATATTTAATCTAGAGACCTAGGTCACATTCATACTGAGGAGTTGCATATAATGGACATGGTTTAACAAGCTAGCTCAGCTAGTTCGACAACAACATTTATAATTTTGTATCATAAAACATTGTTTTGAAAGTACCCACAAACAACAAAGTTGTAAGCATCAACAGATGGCCTCAATTTCTCTCTAGTATAAATGCTCCCACTATAGACCCCATGTTGTACCTCAAACCCACTATAGACCCCATGATGTACCACAAACCCACTATAGACCTCATGATAGACTCCGATTCTTGCTCTTGACTGACAGGAGTGGAACCCATGGTCTTCTGCTGTTTTATGCCGTCCACTTTAAGGTTCAATGTTCGCGTGCATGCTGTGATGCTTTTCTGCTCACCCCGGATGTAAAGAGTGATTATATGAGTTACTATATCCTTCCTGGCAGTTCAAACCAATCTGGCCATTTTCCTCTGACCTCTCTTATCAACAAGGCGTTTCCACCCACACAACTGTCACTCACTCAATGTTTTTTGTTTTTCGCACCATTCTGTATAAACTCCAGAGACTGTTGAGTGTGAAAATCCCAGGAGATCAGCAGTTTCTGAAATACTCAAACCAGCCCATCTGGTACCAACAACCATGCCATGGTTAAAGTCACAGAGATCACACTTTTCCCCATTGTGATGTTTGATGTGAACATTAACTGAAGCTCTTGACCTGCATGATTTTATGCATTGCGCTGCTGTCTCATGATTGGTTGATTGAATAACTACATAAATGAGCAGATGTACAGGTCTTTCTATTAAAGTAGATGGTGAGTGTAAGTCGCAATAAAATATTATAATCGCATTAGTGCATGTGGATGTTCAATACTCAGGTGTCCACATACGGTTGGCCATATAGTGTATATGTGGGAAAAATATTGACACCCCAATATAAATAAATGCTAAATTTGCTCTCAGTCCCCGGAAACTCTGTTGCCATGCGCTGTTTCCCTGCAGTACAAATATGAAGTTGCACACAAGTAAACTCCAAATCCATGGTTGTTGGCCTGCACAAATCAGGTAATAGATTAACAAAAAGAATAAAAAACAAATACCATAATACAATGTTGAAAACAGTTGAAACTTGGGCACATTGCTGTCCCACACAGTAAGGACAAGGATGAAGGAGGGGAAAAAAGATCCCAAAGATCACAGTTTTACCAAAGTGCACAGTTCAATTGATTTTTGTGGCTGTCAGATTTTCACCTGGTAAACCCCACATTCATAACAGCATGCTAAAGAAGCTCTTCTTAACAGCATCTCACAAAATGCAACCTGAACTTCACCAAGCGTCAGTAGAACTCCAAGTGGCATCATTTGTTGTGGTCAGATTAGACCAGACCTTTTGATGTACGCCATCAACATGTTTGATGACAAAACTGATACAGCACAATACACCACAGTACTGATACAGCCTCTGCCACGAGGTTCAGACTCAGACGTCAGTAGAGATCTCAGCAAGAAGATAAAACCAAACATACGTCACCAAAGTGGTTAAAGAAACACAAAATCAGTCTTTTCAAATCATCTTTTCAGTATGCGTGTTTGAAAACTATACAACAGTTTTGTATGTTTGAGCTCAATATATATCTGCATCTGTTATTTGTTACTTTTTACGTATTCATTTTTGCTCATTACCATAAAGGGTGCCAATAATTCTGGAGAACACTGTAACTGTGATATTTGTGATAGATTTTACTGTATGTACTGTGCCGTTTATATAAGAACGCACACTGAGGAAAAGGCTGGGGTTTTTTTTTGTTTTGTTTTTTTATTGTTATTATTTTTATGAAATGTAGAGTAGGAGTGCCGCATTGACCTGGAAGGGCATGCTGTTATTATTTCATTCTTGATTTGTACTTCATTAATATTAATAGAGATTGTAGGTGTTTGCGTAATGCTGCGTTACATGACTAAGGGATGACCCACTGCAATATTATACAACACGTGGGTTATCCACTGACGGTTCATTTGTTTTTATCATCATTAGTATTATTAGTATTATTATTGTTGTAGTTATTATGGTTCCATTTTAAGTTGAGTGTGTGGGTGATACACGTGTTAAATGGCGGTGATGTTTTTGTTTTAGTGTCTGACGCATGATGAAAAGTGCAGGTTTAATAGCCGTTAATCATTGGCCGCAATTTGAGTATTGATCAGATACGAATTTATGTAAGAGGAATCCCGTCAATATCTAACCTTATATGGGTGTATTTACTATGTGTGTGTGTGTGTGTACTGAGGTAAATGGTTCATTTTCTACATATCATTGTTATCATTGTTATGATAGTTAGTCCATCTAATCAGTGATGCCAGTAAGCTCTGTGTTTACAGACATGTTTGTGTCTGTGTGTGTGTGTGTGTGTGTGTGTGGGGGGGGTGTGTGTGTTGGTGGGTTATTGTGTGTCTGACTCACAGCAGGTTCAGGTTGTGGTCAACCTTTTTATTCAATCCTTTTATTCAATCTTTTTTTATTGATCAATAGGAAAAATGGTGTTTTTAGCTTTGCTTTGATTCTGTCTCAGACGAAGAGCTGCCAAAGTTGAAGATTTTCTTTTAGGTCTATGTTCAATTCTGTAGATGATAATGATCAAACTGCATTTATTTTCAGCCACAAAAACTAAGAAATGCTGAAGCAGGTAAGTACAAATGCAAAGTATATAACAATATACACAGCAAAAATAAAAATAAAAAAAAAACATGTTGAATGTAATCATATATATGTAATATGTCCTATTATACGATTACAGCAAACCACAAGAAAACTTTCTATATGTTTATTTACTCATTTCAAGCTTGAAATAGTCTTGTTCTATTGCCAGATAATTTGCCGGATAATTTCGCTATTTTTATGCTTTTTTTTTTTTTCTAGAAAAAAAGCTAAATTATCTGCCAAAGGAATAAGAAAATTTAAAGCTTGAAATTGTCTAGCTAAAGATTTAACGACCTTGTATTAGGTTTATTGTAATATTATAATGGAACTTATGTTTACTTAGTAAGATGTCATTTTTTGCATTATAAAGTATGACATTCTTACTTCATGTTACCAGTAAATGACAATTAATGTTCTTACTTACATTTTTTAAGTCCTTTTCTTCATCTTCAATACATTTTGAAACAGATCATTTACTGTATAAACTTCATATTTTAAAATGGTTACTTTATTGTATCAGACAGTAATTCTAAAATTACTAATAAATCTAAAATCGTATAGATGTGACCACAAGGACATGTTGGGAAATGTGTGTTTTTGTAACACCTGATATAATAACAATAATACAATAATAGACAATAGCACACTATACATTTATTATTCAAAATTTAAGTCATTACATAAGCCTCAAGATCATTCCCTGAAAACCACCTTCCCACTGCAGACCCCTGCAGAACTGGGTTACAGACTTATTGTCCATTTAGTTTCTCAACCTTAGGGTCATGACCACAAGATGCGGATGCGATGGCAGGAGATTTTTACTGACCGTTACTTATAATGTAGTTCTGTGCATGTGAACTTATTTATGGAATATTTAATAATAATTAAGGCTGTCGGATTGTTATTATTGACATTTCCTTAGCCTTCATTCAGTTTGGAGATTTTATATCCATTTTACACCAGACTGTAGTGACCTTTACACCGGACACTGGCACAAAGCAGCCATTTAAGATAAATTAAGCATATTTTTGCATGGCACAGTCATGATTTCTAGCTACAAACACTGTAAATTACAATATTTCTTCTATATTTTGCACACTATGCCCATAATCTTCAAATGACATGGGCAGTATTTCAGTCTGAAAGTTCTAACTGCTACAGAGTGAAGAAATTAACAAACTTTATGCGATCATATCCAGTGTTAATACACGCACAGAAATGAGTGCTCCATGCACAAGCAGACACGCATTGCTTTTCCAGTAAAAGTGGCCTCATGAAAATTTTATATGAAATGCAAAACATGAACTTGACTAAACTGACAAACTCATCCACTTGCTAGCACTTATTTATGAAATGAAGGGTTCTTGTGTGCATCAAATCAAAGTAGCGATCTAGGTTGGATATAACAGCTGAGATGAGAAGTGTCCTTTCCAGTATTATCTCCTGAATTGGATAAGCTGCAGCGATAAGCCCAGTCCTCTCATTAGAGGCGATGAGTGCTGAGTGCCATTAAAGAACTGTTAAATATGTCAATTCAATCAAATCCGGATGTAAATTTTTTATTTATCCCTAATGAGCAAACCAGAGGTGAGAGTGGCAAGGAAAAACTCCCTGAGACGACATGAGGAGGAAACCTTGAGAGGAACCAGACTCAAAAGGGAACCCATCCTCATCTGGACGACACCTGATAGTGCAATAAATAATTTATTTATTCAATATAAAGAACCCATGTGCCGTCTTTCCCTGTATAACAGTTAAATGTGATAATACATGTTTTTATGTGTTTATATTGATTTGTTATGATCAGTTTTAAGCTTTAAATAAGTAAGAAGGTTACCTGTCATTTTGTGGCTTGTGCACTTATTTATAGTGATGCACTGTGAATTTTTTAACTAGTAGGGTTAATTGTGTGAATTTTGGGCCAAAAACAGATGAGAACCCCTCTGCTTAGTAATTATAGCTTGTGCTGAATTTGTACAGTGGGATCACAAACTTTTATTGTCCTGAAATATTTAAAACAAAGAAAGTAACTGTTCTAAATATTTTGAATATTTAGTGTACAAGGTTCTGCACTATTTCTACTGACCACGTGACCATGTTTTGTACAAAAGCTCAGCTTTTCCTTGAGTCTTATCCTTTCCATTAAAGTGTGTGTTCAGACGATGCTCTGATGGATTTGATCTAAAATGGAGCGTAAGGTTTTGCACTAACTTGTGGAGTCCACGCTCGAGTGCACACGGTCATCAAAGCAAAAAGGAGACGTACCAAATACTACGAAACTCTGAAATTCATGTAAATATTTCAGAGATTCTACTTTTCACTAAAGTTGTTGTCAATAATATAATTTGTAATGAAGATTGTTGTATTAAATGTTCACTATTGCTCTCAGACTTTTGGACCCCACTGTATGTTCAGATTTTCTGTCAGCCTATATACTTGGTGTCCCCAAAGCACACACACACTCACACACACTAAAACAGATGATGTTTTGAAGGTCAGGACTGAGCTGTGCAGGTGCTATTTTTTGCCTGCTACTCCTCTGAGCTAAACAGAATCTGCTCGTTGGAGTGCGTCTGCATTCTTCCGTCATATGCTCAATACATGAATCATCACATTCTTATTCTCATCTTTTCTTTCTTTAAACAGTAACACAACTGCTACATCTGCTGCAAACAGTTACGGTTCATAGGAAGTACACCAAAGTTTAAACCTTTGTTAAAGACATTCAATTACTTCTCATTAATCATTTTTATTATTGATTAATAGCTTTCTAAAAAAAAAAAACTAGTACAGCATTCTCTTTTTTTTCTGTCTTAAGATCTGAGCAGTGATTGTCAACATTTTCTCCCTCTATACACACTGTGATTGTGTAATTTAGTTAGATTATATTATATCCAGTCTTTAAAGTGTATTTCCTTGTTGATTAAGTTCTTCACCTCATAAATATATTGTAGGTCTTTGTGGCTTTCTGAAGTGAACCTCAGTCAATGTCATGTTTTGGTCTGGAGATTTCACAGACTGAAGCCTCACATTCATGCACATTCATTCACTCTATCTGTTTTACTGATATAAACACACACACACACATATCTACATAATCAGCTCAGAGCACGGAAGTCGTCTCTTCCAGAGACAAATATCCTTCTGTGAATACTAATCCTAGAATCATAACCTGAGGCAATACCCTGAGGATCCACATGTCAGATTTAAAGTGTTTGGCCTATTTGTTTCTGTTCCTGGAAAAATGGACCCTTAAATGACTATCCATGCACCTTAATGTTGTTTCCTCGTCTGTATAGGCGACGTATCGTCCGTTCATAAAGCAGGTTCTGGAGGAAATCTTCAACCCAAGCCGACCTGAGTGCCCCGACATAGAGCATGCTTCTGGAGGGCTTACTGACCTGCTAAAGACGGGTTTCAGCATGTTTATGAAGGTAACACACAAAGAAACATACCAACATGATCATCTCCATAATTATTGACATCCTTGCTAAAGATAAGGGGCCAAACATTATGGGAAAAATGTCTTTGTGGTTAACTAGAGAGAGAAATCTAAACTTTAATTGAATCAATTTATTCTGAAAAAAAAAATTAAAACCTTTTAACAAAACCAACTTTCTGCTCAGATTTAGTTAAATCCTACAAAACTGATAGGACAGCACTTCAAAGTACAGACGGATAATGAAACATACCGCAAAAGCAACCCAAGAGCTTCTTAAGGCAAAGAAATTAAATGTTCTTAAATGTCTGATAACCTCAACCCAATTGAGCATGCTTTTCACTTACTGAAGACAAAACTGAAGGAAACTAAACAAACAACCACAAACAAGCAGCAACTGAAGGCGGCTGCAGTAAAGGCCTGGTAAAGCATCTCCAGGGAGGAAACGCAGCATTTGGTGATTCCATGCATTCCAGACATCAGACAGACAGTCATTGACTGCAAAGGAGTTGCATCCAAGTATTAAAAATAATCCTAATATTTATGATTGTTAGTTTGTCCAGTTACTTTTGAACCTGTGAAAATGGACGGACTCTGTAAAAAAAAAAAATGCCTGTAATTCTTAAACAGTTAAAATGCAATATTTTTGTTAAACCCCTTAAGCCCCAATTGAGGTCTACACTTCAATCACATCTTGATTGCTTCATTTCAAATCCACTGTGGTGGTGTACAGAGGCAATTTTTTTTTAAATTGTGTCACTGTCCAAATACTTATGGACCTGACTGTATGTATAACTATCCTTCTTTCTATGCCAAACCCACCTTCAGTGTTTGTTGCCCTAAAGCTGCATTTTTGTCTCATCTGAACATAGAAACCAGTTTCAGTCAAAGTTTGAGTACTGTCAAAATACCAAAACAAATTTGAACTCCATGAAACAGAAAGTCATGGATTATTGCCTAGAGTTACTAAATACTCATGCAGACTTAAAATATCAATTGGAATATGCAGGTATATTTTGTTCATAAGAATTTCTAGGTGTGCCAATAATTATAGCATGTATGGCTTTATTCAAATATATTTATTTTGCTAATGTATTTTTCTTAGAATAAATTTACTTCTAACTAAGATAATTAACCAGAAAGATATATTTCGTAACATTTTTTTTTCTTCACCGTGTGTGTGTGTGTGTGAGAGAGAGAGGTTGCTTTAGTCATAGTTTAACAATCTTCATCATTCCATTCCCCCTTAATGCCCCCCACCTCTCTCTCTCTCTCTCTCTCTCTCTCTCTCTCTCTCTCTCTCTCTCTCTCTCTCTCTCCCTCTCGTATGCAAGGAAATGAGCACGTTGCTGCAGATGCACATGTACATGCTGTGTGTCCACCCCTGTGGTGTCTAACACATCCACACTCACAAATGCTCCCTCATGTACATGCTTAAATATGAACAATGAGGCTTACTTTATTTATTTATACACACATCTACTGCCTTACAAAGTTGTGGGTGATACCATAATCAGCAAGGGACAATTAAATAAAATTAACACACTTGCTTTGCAACTCTATTTCCCTCTCCATCCTGAGGTAGTGTCCAGTGTAGCATGTGGCAAAGCAGCCCCTTTCAGCCTCAACGACTTTCTCATTATTAATCATTCACTTGCCACTCTACTCAGTCAGTCACATGCTACGTCCATGTCTGCCCGGCCATTCATGCCCAGCAGGGCTGGCTAAGCACCACATGGCTCACTCATACAGAACATCTACGTGTGTGCAAGGGTGTGTACGTGTGTGTACGTGTTGTGAGTTTTCAGTGCATTCTTGTGGTATTAATGGGTTTCTCACATTTAAAAAAGTATGAAGACTACACACCATCTCCTCCATAGGACAGCTACACCATGGCTTAAAAAAAGAGATTTAAATATGAATTAAAGTTTTTATTAAAATTGTAAAAGATTAAGCCTGAGAGCCTGGACAATACTTTTGCTGATTGTGAAATCTGGTGGCAGTGTTGCCTAGATGGAATACACAAGCTAGAAGAGGAGAGGACAGCCAGAACAGAGCAAAAGTGTAACAGGAGAGAAACCTTCAAGAATGTCGTTGTTGCCATTAACACTTACATTTGCTCCACCTGCAATAAAACTTATCAGTCATCAATGAACTCAAAATGAAGGCCAACAGTGGAAGTCATCATTGAACACGATTGGCCACTTTCACAAGTGTGTGTGTGTTTGTGCATGTGTGTGTTTGTGCATGTGTGCAGGTCTATGTGTCCCACCTTACCAAGACCTCCAGCTGAGACCTGAGTCACGACACAAATATAGTAAGAGTATAACTCTATATCTCTCTGCAGGTCAATCGGCCTCATCCAAGTGATCATTCGCTGCTGCTTCTCTTCATGGTGGGCGGAGTCACTGCATCAGAGCTCCGCCTTATCCGTGACATTGTCTCCACCCATAAAGCAGGGACACAGGTGAGTATATATAGTTCCAGTTCTCTTTATCACCTGTAGTACTTGGTTATGATTATGAAGAAATTACCAAGTATGGTGTTAAATTGGAGAGGTGGAGGTTAAGGTGGAGAGTATGGTGTGAAGTCATAATGGAGAAATGGTGTTTTTGTGATAGTGGAATAGTATAGTGGTGTTGTAATGATGATAAAGGTGTTCTCAATTGTTTGTTTTCAATAATACAATGTGGTAAGTGATTTGACTTTATATACTTTCAATACTATATTTACAAGCTGACATTGCATTCTAAATATAGTAAAATTATATATTAAAGGTGAATATAGGTCAATTATATATAAAATGTAAATATACATAGGTAAATCCTAGGATCATTGCCTGTGCTGATTTGGCCTGAATGAAAGAAATGTGCAGGTTAACATTCATTTTTACTGAAAAGCCAGAAACCCCGAAACCAACAGTGCAACCCCTGGTTCATCAGAATACCAAATCAAAATGCCATCACATTATGTAACCTGCCATTTCTCAGCACAGCTATGAAACAACACCCCTGCTTCCCCAATACAGTAATCTCAACAATGCTCAGAGCTTGGTGGAAGCTTTTTAAAATAAAAATGTTACCACTCACTCCATGTAATAACCACCTGTTTGACACAATCCAGATTGCTAACTGAGGGGAATAGGATGTATATTCAAATATAACAAATTTATACCATTTCAGGAATTGAACAGCATTATAGAACTATTTTGATGAGCTACAATTAAAATCAATATTCAGCTCTAAACTTAAACAAAATGTAACTTAGTAGAAGAAATATTAAATGTAACAACAACAAAAATACTTTCTAAATTATATAAACTATTCTCTCAAGATGACATCCCTCCCAATAGAAAAAAAATGGGGAAAAGATCTGAAATCCCTCACAATAACAATTTCTGGATATAATTCTGTACATCCACTATTTTAATGACAAGAAATAGCGATTTACAGTTAATTCAGTACAAGGTAAATCACAGAGTGCACTTAAACAAGGCAAAAAATGCACAAAATGTGATTAGCAGAGACAGTCTTCATGAACAGCACAGAGAATACAGCAGAAACTCCAGACTCGGAGTTTCTGGAACTGGAAAAAAAAAAAATAATACAATAAGTATCACGTAATGGTAAAACCTTATTATACATTCACAATCCACTTATAAATACAATTACTTACAAATACAGTAGAAAGTATGGTGTGGTGTTACACTGGAGAGTATAGTGTAGCGTTACAGTGGAGATTATGGTGTGGCGTTACAGTGGAGAGTATGGTGTGGTGTTACAGTGGAGAGTATGGTGTGGTGTTACAGCGAAGAGTGTGATGTGTTACAGTGGCGTTCATGGTGTGGTGTTACAATGGAGAGTATGGTGTGGTGTTACAGTGGATAGTATGGTGTGGTGTTACAGTGGAGAATATGGTGTGGTGTTACAGTGGATAGTATGGTGTGGTGTTACAGTGGAGAGTATGGTGTGGTGTTACAGTGGAGCGTATGGTATGGTGTTACAGTGGAGCGTATGGTGTGGTGTTACAGTAGAACATATGATGTTACAGTAGAGAAAATGATATGGTGTTACAGTGGAGTGTATGGTGTGGTGTTACAGTGGAGTGTATGGTGTGGTGTTACAGTGGAGAATACGGTGTTACAGTGGAGTGTATTGTATGATGTTAAAGTGGAGCATATGGTGTGGTGTTACAGTGGAGAGTATTGGGTTGTGTTTTAAAGTAGAGTGTATGATGTTACAGTAGAGAATATGGTACGGTGTTACAGTGGAGTGTATGGTGTGGCCTTACAGTGGAGATTATGGTGTGGTGTTACAGTGGAGAATACGGTGTTACAGTGGAGTGTATTGTATGATGTTAAAGTGGAGCGTATGGTATGGTGTTACAGTGGAGCGTATGGTATGGTGTTACAGTGGAGTGTATGGTATGGTGTTACAGTGGAGCATATGGTATGGTGTTACAGTGGAGCATATGGTGTGGTGTTACAGTGGAGAGTATTGGGTTGTGTTTTAAAGTAGAGTGTATGATGTTACAGTAGAGAATATGGTACGGTGTTACAGTGGAGCATATGGTGTGGTGTTACAGTGGAGAGTATTGGGTTGTGTTTTAAAGTAGAGTGTATGATGTTACAGTAGAGAATATGGTACGGTGTTACAGTGGAGTGTATGGTGTGGCCTTACAGTGGAGATTATGGTGTGGTGTTACAGTGGAGAATACGGTGTTACAGTGGAGTGTATTGTATGATGTTAAAGTGGAGCGTATGGTATGGTGTTACAGTGGAGCGTATGGTATGGTGTTACAGTGGAGTGTATGGTATGGTGTTACAGTGGAGCATATGGTATGGTGTTACAGTGGAGCATATGGTGTGGTGTTACAGTGGAGAGTATTGGGTTGTGTTTTAAAGTAGAGTGTATGATGTTACAGTAGAGAATATGGTACGGTGTTACAGTGGAGCATATGGTGTGGTGTTACAGTGGAGAGTATTGGGTTGTGTTTTAAAGTAGAGTGTATGATGTTACAGTAGAGAATATGGTACGGTGTTACAGTGGAGTGTATGGTGTGGCCTTACAGTGGAGATTATGGTGTGGTGTTACAGTGGAGAATACGGTGTTACAGTGGAGTGTATTGTATGATGTTAAAGTGGAGCGTATGGTATGGTGTTACAGTGGAGCGTATGGTATGGTGTTACAGTGGAGCATATGGTATGGTGTTACAGTGGAGCATATGGTGTGGTGTTACAGTGGAGAGTATTGGGTTGTGTTTTAAAGTAGAGTGTATGATGTTACAGTAGAGAATATGGTATGGTGTTACAGTGGAGCATATGGTGTGGTGTTACAGTGGAGAGTATTGGGTTGTGTTTTAAAGTAGAGTGTATGATGTTACAGTAGAGAATATGGTACGGTGTTACAGTGGAGTGTATGGTGTGGCCTTACAGTGGAGATTATGGTGTGGTGTTACAGTGGAGAATACGGTGTTACAGTGGAGTGTATTGTATGATGTTAAAGTGGAACGTATGGTATGGTGTTACAGTGGAGCGTATGGTATGGTGTTACAGTGGAGTTTATGGTATGGTGTTACAGTGGAGCATATGGTATGGTGTTACAGTGGAGCGTATGGTATGGTGTTACAGTGGAGCGTATGGTATGGTGTTACAGTGGAGCGTATGGTATGGTGTTACAGTGGAGAGTATGATGTTAAAGTGGAGCGTACTGTGTGATGTTACAGTGGAGATTATGGTGTGGTGTTACAATAGAGCATATGATGTTACAGTAGAGAATATGGTGTGGTGTTACAGGGGAGAGTATGTTATGATGTTACAGTGGAGTGTATGGTATGGTGTTACATACAGTGGAGAGTATGATGTTACAGTAGAGAAAATGGTATGGTGTTACAGTGGAGTGTATGATGTTACAGTAGAGAAAATGGTATGATGTTACAGTGGAGAATATAGTGTTACAGTGGAGAACACAGTGTTACAGTGGAGTGTATTGTATGATGTTAAAGTGGAGCGTATGGTATGGTGTTACAGTGGAGATTATGGTGTGGTGTTACAGTGGAGTGTATGGTATGGTGTTACAGTGGAGTGTATGGTATGGCGTTACAGTAGAGAGTATGAGAGTATACATTACAGAGCATATACATTACAGAGCATGCGCTGTTACACTAGGACTACTGTAATATTGCACTGACATTCAGGAAGGCTGACATTCAGTGCAGCTTTAGCTTTGTGTTTAATTTTTCTGTTCTTTATTTTCCTGTCTGTCAAAGTCTGTGAAACACATAAACATGTGTGCCTCCACTAACAGGAAGAAAGTTTAATTGCAGTGAAAAATGATACTTCATGACACCATATTAAATACTGTTTATTCCCCCTCTCACATTGGTTAAACGAACATCAATTCATTTAGTCTTACGGGTATCCAATTAATAAAATTAGGCAGAAGACTAGATCCCTAGTTGTGATGGGGAGAGTATGACACATCCGTAGTTGTGATGGGGAGAGTATGACACATCCGTAGTTGTAATGGAGCGTATAATGTGGTGTTACAGTAAATACGATGTGGTGTTGTAGTGAAGAGTTTAGGTGGGTGAGTGTGTTTGCATACACGCAAGCATGCTGACCTGTATTCACTGGAACATCAGAGGTCCTGTATCAGTATTATTCACATGGCTCATTATAACTGAGAATCAAAGCTAAAAATTAAAAAGCGCGTGTGCGCGTGTGTGCGCGCACGTTTGTGTGTACGTTTGTGTGCCAGACTGAATAGAAACATAATTGATTCTAGCCTGAATGAAAGAGCTGTGGTAGATCAAAGCTCCATGTCATGAATAAATCTGAAATTATAAAAGCAGAAAACAGCCCACACACAACTTGACCTCAGAATGCATACACATGTGTTTGTTCTTAGTGGCATCACTAAGATATTGGATGTGATTTAAGGGTGTAATGCCCAAGTTCAATCACTAAGCATAGTTTCCTGTAAATTTCTTTTTTTTTTTTTTTTTTCATCTACATAGCTGTAAGATCAAGTGTTCTGAATCATTCACATCTCTGCACTCAGTGGAAACACTCTGGCTCTCAGCTCTCCATAAATAGAGCTCAGATCAATGGTATATTAAAAAAAGATCTGTAACATGGTGGCTATAAATGTCTCTGCCTTATAATAGTTCAGTGAGCACAAACGTCAACTCACTATTCAAATGTAATATTCTAAAATATTCAGCAGCATTAAGTACAGTGACCATCATGAAGATCATTATTCTTGGTTATTTAAAATTTGATAACTGTGTGTGTGTGTGGGTCATTGGCTTGGATGTTTTGAGAATAGACGTAAGCATGCATGTACATACGGATGTATGTTTCAGTATGTACCCCTAAGGGTACATATACCCTTAAGGAATATTTTAAATAAATGCAAACAAATTCTCACTATTAAAAAAATTTTTAAAAATTTTAATTTGTTTGTACCCAGGAACATTGTTGTTGTCTTTAACTATGTCCTGTTTCCCTGGGGTCTAGTTAGCACAGTTAGGGCCATAGCAAAATTTTCACATGTCTGAAACAGGTGAAGGTTTGCCAGGAATTATATTCATAAGCACACTGTTCCCCCACAGAGTGAGGAGGCTGGTGAAGGAGGGGAAAAAAAACACAAAAATCAGTGTTTCAAAAGTACACAATTTAGTTTACTCTTTCATAACACCACTTTCATAACATCCTGCTTTTGGAATCGTTGCAAAAAAAGAAGCTCTTCCTGAGAGCCTCTTACAAAATGCAACCTGAACTTCACAAAGCATTACTAGAACTATAGTTGGCATTGTGTGTTGTGGTCAGATGAGAACAAAATAAAACTTTTTGGTCAAGCACACTATCAGCCTGTTTGGCAACAAAAGGGATCTGTAAAAAATAATAATAAAAAAAAAAAAAAAACGCCTGTAAAATATAGAAGTGGATCATTGATGCTTTGGGGTTGTTTTGTGGCTGGTGGATCAGGGGATCTTGTGAAGAGTGATGGCATCATGATTTCCATTAAGGATCAGGATATTTACAGCTCAAAACCTGGTTGCCGCTGCCAGGAGGTTCAGACTTAGCCATAGATAGAGTTTTCAACAAAATGACGAGGCAACCATACTTCCACATCATCACAGAAGTGGTTAATGAAATACAAAATGAGTTGTTGTTGTTGTTCCTCTTTCGGCTGCTCCTGTTAGGGGTCGCCACAGCGGATCATTAGTCCACATATTTGATTTGGCACAGTTTTACGCCGGATGCCCTTCCTGACGCAGCCCTCCTCAATTTTATCTGGGCTTGGAACCGGCACTGAGATTGCGCTGTTGCACGCAACCCCAATGGCTGGGGTTGGTTCCCTGGCCGGGAATCAAACCCGGGCCGCAGCAGTACAAGCACTGTTGCCTAACCACTAGTCCTCCAGGGACCCAATCAAATACAGAATGAGTGTTTTGCTAAATTAATATCTTAACATCTGGATTTTAACCCTACGGAGGACCTGTGGTCTGAATTAAAAACATACAGGAGCTTAACATGTTCTGCAAGTGTCTTCAACCTTGTTAGAGAGTTATTACAGGAAGAGACTCAGTGTTGTTCTCTCCATATTGTGTCAAAACATACTAATTGGAAGGGTGCCAATTTTTGAAACCTTTCCCTTTACATTTATTTACATCATTTTGCATATGATGTTATCCAAAGCGTATATGTAAATGAGGCAGAATACCATCCATACATTTTTATAAGAACAGTGATTGTAACTGCCACTGGATTTAAACACCATTTAATCACAGGTGCGAGAATAAGAGAGAGACCAACGATCAAGCAGTTGGGGTTGGAATATAATATGTTGTAATTGTAGCACAAATGCTAATCAAATAAAAGCAACTAATCAAACCTCAAGTCATACATTTGAGGTTAGAAACTAATAAAAAAAAAACCTAATACACAATAATAACAACAGTAAATATCTGTAATCATTAGGAGCACACACAAATGCTGGAGCTGATTGTGCAAGCACCCTCTGAGTAGTGATAAGGCAGTATTAATTGTTTAAATTTGTCAAACACAATTAATGCTTATTCTGGAACGTACTCGAGTTTGCTTGGAACTTCTTTAGTGACTGCTCATGGCTGCTCACTCTGTAGTGGGGTTATAGTAGCATTTGTAAAATCAGTATCTCCTAGCATAATATTCTGCTATCCCTATTCTGTGTGTGTGTGTGTGTGTGTGTGTAGGCGTCAGGTGCAGTGTGAGCTCATGTGTGGTGTGTGTTTCTGTCTCTCACAGGTTTTGGTAATCTCGACGAGGCTGCTGAGGCCAGCTGATATTCCACACCTGCTGTTCAGCACTGACAGACTCTCACCTGATATAGGAGTGTGAGAAGAGAAAGCAGACCACACACACACACACACACACACAGTAAAGCATACACATTCCCGAAGACTCACACACTGTAGAATCTAAGCATCTGTGACCTTTTCTGTTTACCAGAGACCAACACACAAATGCTTCTGAGTTGCATGTATGAATGGTTTGGTAGAAGTGTGGATTTTACTGTAAAGAGACTAAAAACAATAAAATCTTAATATGCTGAAAACAACTGGAGTAAATAAAGAAGTTCATTATAAATCGATGCTAAGGGTGCTTCTTAAAGTGGGAACTGTATGCACAATTTGTAAATTGTTGCATGTTGAAATAAATTTGAGAAAAATAACTGCATTGTGTGTGCGAGTGTGTGTGTGTGTGTGAGAGAGACTTGAAGTGTGGATGGAGTTAAAGAAGTGTTGTTGTTCACACTCCTGTTTCTGTCTCTCCTTTCTTTTGCCTCTGCAGTTTCATCCTTTCTGTCCACTCAGCATTCACTGGTGTTTGTTGGGGTGTGTGTGTCTGGTTAAGTTAACAGGGAGTAATTAGTAATGCTTCTGAGTAGTGTTGCAAGTGCAGTGTATTCTCCCTGTTGCTTCCTAGGCAGACAGACACACACACACACACACACACACACACACACAGACACACATACTCATATTCCATTTTGCACACACTTTGTTTATTAAGGATGGTACCACTGTGTTATACTCTTTATAGATGTGTAGAACATATTACCGAGCAATTTCGCCCACATTTATGACTTAAAGTCAGCTTTTTAACAGGTTAGCTCTGGCTGTGCCACATGACTGATGTTTAACTGATGTTTAACTGATGACACAGGCAACTCCAGCACCATTTACGGAATCTTTACTGTGTTTTGGATAGATGTCTGAAAACAGGCAGTATATGACAAAACAGTCTGAGTCAAAAATATTCAAAGTCAAATATATTTTATTTTCAATCACAAAACAATAAATTAGATCAAGCCTTAACCCTGGGGCATGATGTAAAGTGCATTTAAAAAAAATTTGTACAAATTGGCACTGAAGAGTTTAACACAAAAACACACAGACTGCTTGTGCCCTTCAGCTCTAGTGCCTCGTTCCTTTAACAATGGCTGCTTTCAGTTTGTTTCTGCTGAGAGCTGAAAGCCTTGACAAAAAGAAAACGTCTGCGTCGATAAAAATACCCAGCCCTCTGTCCTTCACAAGCTCTGTTGCCAGGTGAAGTTGTCTACAGATATAACGCAGTGTGTGTGCGTACGTTAGTGTTTATTTAGTCCAAGCGTCTTTTTGCATTCTTCATCTTTAAGGCAATTTTAGACACCAGAGTTCTCAGTATCCTGCTGTATCCGTACAAGTCCGTCACAGCAGCACAGGTGGCTTAGCCTCCGCCACCAAGATGGTCAAAGTTCACAAGTCAGAGGTCACCGATTTCAGAGGTCATAGTTCAGCACCCCTTTGTTTTAGATCTGGCCTGCTGATCAAAAGTTGAGCTCAAAAGCAAGACCAAATCTTTACTTCGGTGAGCCTCTGCCTTTTGGATTGTCGCCCTGCCACTCAACCCTGCGCTCTTCTCTCTTGTCTAGCCCCACATCCGGGCCACATCCCTCACTCTCTTCCTCACACAGAGGTGACTGTGCGCACTTTGGCCGACAGCACCTGCTTGAAGCGCCTCTTCAGGTCCTGCATATTGGGTGATTTGGGTCTGGGGATAAGAGGTGACCTCTTCTTCTCGTTGCTGGCTGAAGCTGCGTTTGCATTAGTGCTAAATGGCACCTGTCTTTTGGCAAGCTCTGTGCAGAGTCTGTGGAAAGCTCCGTGCACCTGACTGTAGTCTTCGCTGGCTGACACCTCGTAGAAAGAACAACCGAGTGCCAAGGCCAGCGCCGGGCCCTGCTGCGCCTCCACCCGCCTCACGTGCACCATGTCCGCCTTATTGGCCAGCAGGATAATTGGTGGTGCCGGTCTATCAGCATACACATGGCTCACAAGCTGATGGAGCTGACTAATGAGGTCAAAGCTGTGACCATCTGTCACAGAATAGACCATGACCACTGCGTCGGCCCACTGGATGGAGTGTCTCACGTGCTCAGTGCAGCTCAGGCCATTGGCGTTTACCTGAAAGAGACATGTGAATTTAAATTGTTGGCTCTTCAGTATAACCATGTCACACAGTTTGGAAATGCATAATGGCAGGAACATGATTAAAACAAATCCAGTGTATGTCCAAGAGTCAGCCTACAATTATACACAATATGGCCAAAAGTATGTGGACACCTCACCTAACCATCACACCCATATGTGTTCCTTCCCCAAACTGTTACCACAAAGTTGGAAGCATATAATTGTATAGAATGTCTTTGTACACTGTAGCATTACTATTTCCTTTCATTGGAACTAAAAGGCTTAGCCCATGACAATGCCCTTGTGCACAAAGCGAGCTCCATGAAGACATGGTGTGTGAAGGTTGGAGTGGAAGAACTCGAGTGTCCTGCACAGAGCCCTGACCTCAACCCCACTGAACACCTTTGTGCCCCAAGCCTTCTCGCCTTCAGGGCCTGACTACACTAATGCTCTTGAGTTGAACGAGCACAAATCTCCACAGCTGCTCCAAAATCTAATGGAAAGCCTTCCCAGAAGAGTGGAGCTTATTATAACAGGAAAGCAAGGACTAGATCTGGAATGAGATGTTCAAAAAGCACATAAGGGTGTGATGGTGAGGTGTCCATAAACTTTTGGCCATATAGTGTAGGTACTATTTTATGCCTGGTCTAAAAAGAAAATTAAACATAAAACATTCAGGGAAAAAATACTTTAGAGTCTTATCTAACAGATAGCCATACAGTGATGCTACCTTGCCATATAGATGAAATTACTAAAACTAGCACTAACTTATAGGGGTGCTCATGGTTCTCATGCGTCTTATGGCAGTGTTACAGTATCGTTTACTGCCTGAGGTGGCCATAAAGAGGAAAGTGACAGGAAAGTATCAGTTATCTTGGACAACCATTACATGAACTGAGGGGAAATGAGGTGGCTAGACTTGTAGTCTGAAATACAGACATTCTGTGGTTTTTGGAGCGCTGCCCGGATCAGGAAACGAGCTTTTAAAACTCTCGGCACGAGAGAAACTAAAGCACAGAAATGAGAGAAAAGAATGGCACAGTAATGGACTGTAGGTGAAATAACCACTCTAACCGTTTGAATGATTGAAATTTGCATTTGTTTCTGTCGTTTAGGAAAACTGAGCAACCTCAGAGAGAGTCACTAGCCACACAAACTAGTCTCCCACTGTGCGTCGTGATGTTCGTGGGTTTAGAAAATCGTGATGTGAGACTACAAGCTGAGTGACAACAGGCTGACTGCTAGGAAACCCGAGTGTTCAACACAAAAGGAGCAAAAGGAATGTGCTCGCTTACAAAAGACAAAAACCCACACCGGCAGAACAGTGTGTCTGTGTGTGTGTTTGTATATATATATATATATATATATATATATGTGTGTGTGTATGTGTATGTCTGCATATGTGTGTGCATGTCTGTGTGTGTATATGTATGTATGTATGTATGTATATATGTGTACACACACACACACACACATATATATATATATGTGTGTGTGTGTCGGTGTGTGTATGTCTGCATGTGTGTGCATATATCTCTGTGTGTATATATGTATGTGTGTGTGTGTGTGGAAATGATGCGCGTGCTCTCAGGCAAGCAGTTGATGCAGATTTCTCTACACTCACCTGCACTCCAGGTGTATCCTGCACTTGAATGGCCACTTGTTCTCCGTCGATCTGGACTTCTCTGGAATACAGGCTGCCTGTAAACACAAACACAAGCACCAGGCGTTAACATGGTGACAGGGCAATTCCACAGATGCTCATGAGCTCCGGAGATGAACAAGTCTGGAGAAGTTTTCAGCTGTTTTACCTGCATTTCTCTCGTAGTCGCCAATGAAGCGCTTGGTGAGGAAGCGAACAATGAGCGCTGGAAACAAAACGGAGCAGAGGTGATCAGCTTTCAGCCAAAAACAGCGGTTAAAAAAGGTAAACTGCTTTAAGAGGAGATGAACTTACCGGTTTTGCCCACTCCACTGCCCCCGAGCACGGCCAGCTTGATGAGGCGCTTGGACAGGCACTCCGAGCCGGGGCACTCCACTATAGTCGACATGTTCTGCATCAGGCGCATTGTCACAATTAACAGATTTTAACCGAGGAAAAACAAAGTCCAAACAGAAAAACTGCGCAATATCCACTCCGTCATTCGAAACACAAATGCCACAAATGTCTCCTCTGAGCGCTTGGTCTGGTAATCCCGCATACAACTGCAATAACAGTTACAGTAAACGAGCTGCTCTACCTGTTACTCTCCCTCTTCACAGCAATCAGCGCACTGAGGCGAGCGCGAGCGACCTCGGGACATTTATAAGCGCCCCAGAAGAGCGCGTCTGTAATTGGCTGTTGTTGAACACCGACGCGCTCACTGTCCCCGCCCCCCTGCTTTCATGTGGAGCCGCGAGCCAATCAGGATGCTGATGGGGGAGGAGTGACAGGTGGTCGATGGATCCATACAGAACATCCTAAAGGCTGTGGACACTTCTGCAGCTCTGGAAAGATGGTAGTTTGTTTACCTCAAGTATTGTCTTGCAAGGTTTTTCAAAGAATCCCAAAAATGTTATTTTTTTTAGTTTAGTGTTATTTTATGTAAATATGTAAAACTTTGCAAATGTAAATATGTAAAACATTTATTTAAATAAATGTTATTTATTTACCTTTTTCTATATTCATAAACGTACATTTTTGAACTGTAAACCTTTTTTTGATATTCTTAAAAGAGATAAAACAATATCTGATTACAATTTCTCTTTCTGTTAACAGAAAGGCACATAGGACATGTACAATCTGCACAGCCTACAAACTCTTTAACACTTTAATGGATGTAAATTCTTAATTTCAGTAATGCCCTCTTCCTATTTTCTTACTTTCCTGCTTATTTTCTTTTTTAGTTATTACTCTGTTTCTGTTTTGAGCTATGGTGTTTGATATTGTTAAATGTTCCAGTTGTGTATTGTTATTCCTTCTATTGCTGTAAATGTTAATAATTATTGCTATGTTTTCTCTTTGTTGTACTATACTGTAAGTTGAAAGCTCTAATAAAGCATATATAAAAACATCCTAGAGGCTCTGGATGGGAATTCTGACTCTTTTCAGTGAGTCAAATCATTTAGCCAATAAGAGTTGACTCCTTTGGTTCCCAAACCTTTTATTTCCTCTAAATTGTGACCAGGAATTGTTGTTCTTTGCCTAAATATGGCTGAAATTCTTTCATGTAATCTTACGATGCCTTGTAATAAAAAGCAAGGCACTGTAAATGTGCACTGGCACATTAAGGAAGCTTTCCTGCATTGATGTTATTGTTGTTCCTCTGTGCTTCATTATAAAGAACAACATTATTTCCAACAACAAGCAGCAGCAATCAAACACATATCTCATCATTCACGCTAATGAAGAGCTCAGATGGTGGAAAGAGGTTTCCATCAAGTCATTTTGATTCACTTACACCGCGAGTCGACTCTCAGACTTCACCTAAAAGTGCCGACTCCTTGGTGAATGACACCACTACCAGAGCCTGCATCCGGGATTGGTGATATCTCCTGAATCTACTATCTCAACAGATTTGATGGTGTCTTTGTAAACCTATTTAACTAAACTAACTCAGAACAGTATCTGAGGCGAGTTTCAAACACAGGAATTTCTGTCACCTGTCGCCTCTGAGCTGCTCAAAAACAAGGCTTTCCCACAGTTACTTTTCCTTTATGGCCAAACAGCCTGACTATGGAGCAGCTGCATTTAAGGGTGACAGAGAATCACGTGTGTTCCTGCCACTATGTACTGAATCTGGAGCTAATCCAATATATTACTGCCAATATAATGGAGATAAATTAAGTCTTGACTAAGACTAAAAACAAAAAAAAATCATTTTAAAAGCTCTGAAAGATTTCGGTAATTAAGTACTATCGTACACTGTATGACCAACGGTTTGCAGACAACTGGCCATCAAACCCATATGCGCTTGTTGAAATCCCATTCCAGATTTATTCCTCCTCTGCTGTTATAAGAAGCTCCACTCTTCTGGGAAGGCTTTCCACTAGATGTTGGAGCGTGGCTGTGGGGATTTGTGATCATTCAGCTACAAGAGCATTAGTGAGATCAGACACTGATGTTGGTGAGGAGGTCTGGGGTTCAGTCGGTGTTCCAGTTCATCCCAAAGGTGTTCAGTGGGGTTGAGGTCAGGGCTCTGTGCAGGACACTCGAGTTCTTCCACTCCAACCTTCACACACCATGTCTTCATGGAGCTCGTTTTGTGCACAGGGGCAGGTGACACGGTGGTTATTTTTTAATAAGGTGTGGCCATGAGGTGTACTTACTTAGTGTCAACTACTGTTTTTCAAAATGGAATGATGCATAAAGACATGCTGGAGTGTCTTCGTGACACATTAATCAAATTTTTAAAGCGAATAGACTTTTATTTTGCTCGTTCTTACCAAATCATTAACTAGAGGCCACATATTAAGCATAAGATTCCCACAACATATTAAGTCATGGGCTGAGGTTACTCAATTCATGGCAACAACTTTGGTATCTCAAGACCACAGCATAATAATACATGGCCACTTGTGTTTGTTGCCTGGAAACATTAACTTGTGGCCTCAATATAGCAATTAAATAAGACCAAACCTTATTAAAAAAAATAAATAACCACCTCAGTGCCTTTGTACTTCAGTAATATTCATGTCCTAAGACACACTATAAACATTACAATATTTCATGTTAAGGCCATTCTTTCTTAACCCTAATTACCACACTTTCTTGCACTCTTCCATGTATTGTGGTTTCATTTGTGACAGGAGATGCTAAATTAGCTTGTGAAGTAACAAGGAGATGTGATTACAGCACAATTTACTCCATTTAACATGTTCAAACAAAACTAGCTTTTGATGAAAGTGTTTAATTGATGCTGATGTGTCAGCTTCCTCTCCTGGGTCGGTGTTATCGGCCTTACAACATAATCCAAACTATTAGCTAAATAAGATTACCTTAGTGTGATTTGAAGGACAGTTGGAACTTGACTTGGATAACTAGGTGTTCTTCAATTTCTCACTTATTCATCTTATAAGAAGGCAAAAACTTTTTGTGTCTTGAGATATTGAATGGACAAAATATTCACTGGCTACTTACTTATACTGCAGGATGTCCTGGTCCCTGACCTCACCTCCAATATTCAGTCCATTCTGTGTCCTTGAGCTGATTGTGGAGAGGGAAGACAATGACAGAGCATCAGGACTATAGTGGAGTTTCCATCTATTCAGCGACAGGAATAAAACTTGAACAAAAAGGCTGAATATTGTAAAATATTTGACTAAAGTGGAAAAGCTGGAGTATCCATACTTATGTAATTAATGCTGGTTTAAAAAAAAGGATATTATAAAATAAAAGATGCAACAGCAAGTATATATTTCTGTCTCTCTATGACTAGAACTCATATCACAGCCTTATGTTCTTGCTTCTCTTCATAATATTGAAATAAATGTGTTTATAGGAAACACAGTGATTCGTACTTTCTTTTGCCATTTTTTCAAAAACTCATTTCAACATGTGAATGATTGTTTATCATATTATAAAAAAAAAACATACTTTATGACTCATTGTGTCCTTGTTTTTCTATGACATCACTTTCTGCTTTCACGGCTTGTGCTAGTACACCATGAAGGTGTTGTTAAAACTAAAGAATAGCTTATGTACTGTATGTGTGTAGGCTGCAGGTGCTAACTGTTGGTTGAGAAGGACATATTGTTCACTGGATGAGGTTTGTTGTTTTCAGTGCTGTAGTAGGTCTGTCTGCAGTTCCCATCTATTTTACTGTTTGGTCTGCTCTGGTGTTTTTGGCATGTAGTGACTTGCCTCAGTGTTTCAGCAGGGGAGGTGGGGGAAGTCTCTAGTGTGTGTGTGTGTGTGTGTGTGTGTGTGTGTGTGTGTTGGGAATGCCTACTGCCCCCCACCCCACCCCCAGACACTGCAAACTCAATTGTGAGCATAATCATTCCCCAGACGGACTGTCATGCCCCTATCAGCTCACCGGCTACGAAAGCACAATTACTGTCCAACATTTAGACGTCATTTACAGCAATCAGTCAACTTAGGCTGAAATGTGCCTTGATGCCTGGTCATAATACCTCACTGTGTGTCACCTTACTTTGCTTGTACAGGCTCGCATGTGGTCTGTTTATGTCAGACTCTATTAGTTTAGTCAAATGCTTTTCTGCTTTTGGAGTCGCTGCAGAAGCATTTCTGCACTTTTATTGTATGTATTGTAGTCATGGGTAGAGGTGTTTAATCTCACTGCTACTCTGTAGTATTATACATGCTTTTGTTTTTAAAGTGAGTGATATTCTCTTACACCCATACAACACATAGTGTTGGGGAATTGTGGCAATTCCACTGCTTTATCTGGTGATGAATTTCACTCACTGGCCTTAAATAACCTAATACTTTTCCTTTACCTTCTCCATTTCTCTGTTCCACTTTCTTTCACTCTACCTCTTGTCTTTCACCTGCACTCATGCGTTGGCCTGTGCAGGTATTTTGGCAGTGGGCCCCATGTGATTAGGAGCTGGTATGTATATTTGATAAAAGGCATGCTGACAGGTGGCTTCTGGTGAAATTCAAAATTAATGGGGCTGATTTGCCAGCCTCATGCCATTAAAACACACACATGCACACACACACACACACACACACACGCTACATACTTCTGTTCACCACATGAGACCTTTTTGTTGGTGTGTGTGTTGTTCTTGTCTCCCAGACATGAGTATGTCATGGGGATTAGGAACATGATAAGAATGTTTGTTCAATTCAAAATGAAAAAAACGAAGAAAAAAAAAACAGAACAAAAAAAAAAAAGACATCAAAGACTAATTCTGGCTATTGGTCTTCACCTGCATTCCAGTTTTTTCTTGTATTAATTTGTGTGTGTGTTCACACATTTATCCTTTTTTAATCATTTAATCATACACCATGCAGAGCTGACTGGTTTTTCATTCCAGCAGTTACAATAGGTCCTGGCTGTTTGCCATGGATGTGTCAGCACACTAGAATGGTGCTGCGAGAGTGAGGGTAGGATGATACAGGACATGACTACAGAGTATGAGGAAAAGTGAAGTATGGTGAATACAGAGAGTTTAAAAAAAAAAAGGAATCAGGAGAGTCAGTGCAATAGCAGGAAGTATGAATTATGGTTTTAATATAATCTCTTAGTAGGAGAGAAAAGGTCCATCGCTGAGGCAACCTACAAATCCAATCCAAGCATTCAGCGTTAAAGGACCTGATAGTGATACAAGAGCTGCAAAATGAGGTGTCCACCAACTTAATAGAAACAAGAAAATGGTTGTAAGATAAAAATATGGAAGAACCATGAAGGTCAGGAGTATGATTAAATTCCCAGGAGAGAGACAAACACTGGTCACAAAGCAGTCAATCAAAACATTAATGATACAATCTTAGTCAAAAAGCTACTTTGCAATAGAGTGATATAGTCACATATTTAGGTGAACAGTGCTAAGTGCCTTTTACTAATACATAATAGGACATGATAAATATACAGTATTGTGCAAATTGTAAAGCATATGTAAGAAATTCTGTAAAGCGGAGGAGATGTTTTCAAAAAATAGTGAAATGAAAAAGCTCATAAATGTTACAACTATTAAAAATAGAAAACTGTAAAAAAAAAAAAAGTAGCCTTTAAAAATGAATCAGATCTCTTCAGTACACGGCTATGCAGTTTTATAAGGGTTGCAAGGTTGTTCCAGGCTTCATAGCTCTTCTGCAGACTTTGGCTCTCTATTATTTCTATTTTTAAGCTAGTCTCAGACAGCTCTGTTTCAGAGCTCTGCTGAGCTCATCATATCTGTTTTCTTCAGTGATGAAAAGTTCTTTATAGTCAGAAAATGAATGCACTGAAATCACTTTTCTGTTAATATATGCTATGCAGAAGCTATACAATAAAGGTCTAAGACAAATTTCCTATTTAAAAAAAAGTAGCGTACATACTATCCATTTAAATGAATGCAAACTTGTATCATTATTATTTTAAAACCCATGTGTCCCTAATACTAAAACTGGCCTGTATAGCGTCGGACCAGTATGTAGTAGCTAACAACTTGCATGAACTCCAGTGTCCAGTGCTAAAACATTTACCATTTCAGTGCGAGTTCTGTCAGCTCAATAGATATAATATTAACAGCCATGCTTAGATTGCTGATAGCACTAATGTGCACATGCTAATTATCAGCATGCTAGTTCGTCAACAAAAGCCCCAGGTGTCTCGAGGCTTCAGCGGCGTGTCAGAGAGTGAACCGAGGTGTGAGGTAATACATGTTTAACATGTTTAACATCTCGTTGAGGATGCATCACATCAGACTGTTCTGCATTGACACCCAGATGTGGTACAAAAGCTAGGTGTGAAATGGACTTGCATCTTTGAGCCTAAGTGTATTCTGTTTTCGAGTGCTCTGTTCTTTAAGATATAGTTATAAATTCAGGCTGAGGAAGAGATTATGTGTGTAAAATGGCACAATGTACCAGGAGTCTTTTATTGTGTTTGTCCGAACTCAATATGACATGTTGTGTTCTGGACTAAGCCGTTGTGTATAATAGAAAGATAGGCTGGAACAGAACATGTAATTTGATTGTAATGAGTAGAGACTCTTTTAATCTCCTCTTCTGGTGTAGTAATATGCTTTATCCCAAGGTCACGCTGCACAGATAAAGGTTTTGACTTTTTTTTTTTATTGAAGTGCCTCTGAATTACTGAAAGTGAGGGAATGAGAGTGAGTTTAGTTAAATTCGAACAGGCTACATCAATAGATCTCTTAGTGTGTATGTGTGCGTGTGTGCGTGTGTGTGTGTGTGTGCGTTAGACACTTTCTGTCCGGGTGGAACTGAGAGACACATCTGAAAGAAGAATCCACATCAGGCCAGGAGAAGCTGCTGGGTTATGAGCGGGGAGGTGTCACTCTCAGGGCTAACAAAGGAACCAGAGGGAGCCTATGACCAGTGGGGTAATAGAACAAACACACACTGGGGGAAAGGGAGTGGGGTAAAACCTAAATTGGGGGAGGAGAAGCAGGTATCAGGGATAAGGTTTGGAATGTAACAGAGGGAATAAGGAATAAAAGAGGGAAATGGTAACATTAATGAATCAGAAGTGGAGTATAATTTATGCATTGGGTGAGGCTCTAATATCTGAGTGAGCTGTCATGTTTGAAAATCAACTGATCAATTCATCGAAGTCCCTTCAAACCGCTTCTGTCAGGGCAAAAAGCAGATAATGTAGTTTGTGAGTTTGTGTGCTGTGTGCAATGCCAGTGATCTGGTCTGTAAGATCTGGGGTGTCAGAGTCCCTCATCCAGTCACCTGAGCTGTTTTTCTTCTCAATTCTCCCTTCACATTTTTTACAGTATCTGTGCTGTGTGCTGCCTCAGCAGGCTTATGCACTGGATAAAGCTGAAATGTGAAATATTATATAATGGCACCACCCAGACTATTACTGAGATGCTGTTGTACATTGTACTGTGTGTGTGTGTGTGTGTGTGTGAGGCAGAGACAGGGATTACAAACTGCTCAGTTTATATTTCAAAAGAAATGACAAAACATCAGTCTACATTGGTCTCTTAGAAGTGTTAGTCTGTGTGAGTCTGTGATTGAACTAACTGGAAATACCATTTGATCTTTGTCTGAAGGAGCTCTATTACCTGATCATGTGAGTTTTCCTTGAAAAATATGTGAGCACCAGCCATTGTGATCAAATGATCAAAGCAATTGTCATTTCCAAAGATCAATTCAGATGTTTCAAATGAAATGCTAAATTTGCTTAGAAAGCATATCCTGGCTGCCATGTAAATTAAATGCCTTTTATGTATTTAACAATCAATTTGTAAAATCTTTTAAAAGTGTTTCATGTGCTAATTTTGGATCACCTAAACTCGGCAAAACGATGCTTCGGTAATTAGCAAAGCAAGGTCTGTTAGACTGCTTCAGTTGTACTTACTGATTGTTGGGTATAATATTTATAAATGTAATGATTTTTTTTTTTTTAAATTAAGGAAATTCAAGCATTTCTAACTTAATGTACTTTCTACCCAGATTTGTGATTGTTACTGGGGAGATCTTAACTTTAATGACTCAAATCCCAATGATTATTTTTTAACTCTGACCTTCATGTCAAGGAACTGAAGCAATCATGCTGATGTCATATTTTGCATAAAAAAGTAATGTATATCTCCTTACTCACATATAATGTGTTCTAAGTAGAACAAACATAAACAATAAAAGACACAATAACTCATTTTTTTAAATAAAACAGATGTTGCATTTGAACATCCATGATTAGCACAGTTTAACTATATTTGAGTACATTTGAGTTTGAGTGCACAGTGTATGACTATATTTGAGTATATCTGATTTTCAGGATATATTACTATATATATGTATATTAGATTCTGAGCATATTTGATGGTATGAGTATATTTGAGTTCGAATATATTTGACTATATGAGCATGTTTGAGTATATCCGAGTTTTGGTTTATATGAGTATATTGGAGTCTATTTTTTATTATATGAATATATTTGAGTTTGGATATATTTGACTATATATGAGTTTGAGTATGCAGTATTACTATATTTGAGTATATATACTATATACAAATATATTAGAGTCTGAGTTTATTTGACTACACTTGCGTACATTTGACTATAGAAGCATAAATGCGGTTGAATTGTATATGACAGTATATGACAATTTTTGGAGTATATCTGAGTGTGTGTGAGCCTGAGTATATTAGACTACATATTCTGATTGAATTGGTTTCCTCACTATCTCCCATTATTTGTATTTTTCTATGCATATAATAAGTCTGCTTGTTATTAGTGTAGTGGGATACGTTGACAGTTGGTGATGTGATTAGTAATGGATCCTTTATGGTTGTTCTATGGTTGTAACTACTACAGAGTTCATGTGGAAAATCATTAAATAATTGGAGTACATGCTTTAAATAAGAGCTGAGCTAATTGTCTAAGCAGTTTTATAGTTTTATAGATTAATAGTTTATATTTGAGGATATTTATCGATATTCATTTTGTTTTGCCAGCAGAGCAACAATACATTGAATCGTAGGCCATTTTTGATCATTAGTGCTAATGATTAGCATACTGAGTTGATATTGATTATTTATTGCTGACAATGCTTGTGTGTGTTGTTGCTGTTGTTGTTATTGTTGTTGATAAGAGATCTCTTTCATACAGGCTACTTTGTTCAGCCATTCAACCACTTTTCCCACAAAACTTCCTTAAAGAATGCAAAGAGCCCCAGATAGCTCTATTCTCCCAATCTGTTCATTTCAATCACATGGCTGTTACTATTCCCTGCAGCCGATGGAAACTCTTTTGCCTCCTCTGTACTGACAAAGGATGAGAGATTGTTTTTGTCTCATTGAAATGTTAACATTCAAACGCGTCAGGCTATTCGCATTCCGCAGCATGTCAACATAGTGAAGGAGGGCAGATTGTGAGAAGGGGGAGGTTGGGGGTTAGTGTCTGAATTACTGAATTACAATGCCACACACACACACACACACACACACACACACACACAGAGTGGAATGTGCCTGAGGCTATTACAGTATTGAGGATAAGTTGGGGGCTCAGGCCTGTGTAGCTCTCACATACCTGAATAAAGCCAAAGCGTCAGATACTTGCTAATAACAAACAACTTCAATGAAATGTTGTTCTACAGTTATGTGTGTGTGTGCATGTGCGTGCATGCATGTGTGTGTGTGCATGCATATTCATAGCATCTGCGTGTGTGTGAGAGTACCAAATAATGAATGAATGATGCATAATGAATGAAAATGTCATTACACAACAGAAACAGCACAAACACAAGCCTACATCTTTACTGTCGTTAAATTCAGATGCTATGAATATGCAAATTGGCTATGAATATGAAAATCAGAAATACAACATGAGCTTCCTTTTCCGCAGGTAAACCAGTGTATTATCAAAAAGACAAGCACAGTTTTGCACTACAGTCCTGTACAGTAGATATGAAGTGCCATTGTGGTTATTGACATATTTTTTCATATATTTTTCATTTCGTATCATGACAGTATCAATCAAAAGTCAAAATATAGAATTGTGTTTTGTGAGTTGCAAAATATATATACATACATATATGTACAGTAAATATATATACAGTAAATATATATTTACATTTGATATAAACATGTGTGTGTGTGTGTGTGTGTGTGTCTGTCTATCTGTCTGTCTGCAGGTCAGGGATTTGTGTGTGTGTATGTGGTATCACAGGCTTCAGCTGTTCATATGGTTTAGTGTGAGGGCGCGCCATCTGCTTTTATGCGTAGTCACATCTTTGTGGTGTGTTTTGCAAAGTCAGCTTCGTGTGTGTGTGTGTGTGTGTGTGTGTGCGGGTGTGAGCATGCAGACACACTGATTCTCCTGTCTGAACAACTGTCTGCTTGCAAAAACACATACAGACATGAAAGAGACGATGTGTGGACGTTAACCAGGCTACTTTGGCATGCTTAAAAGGCTAAGCTAAAAGACTAGGCCATGCTCTGCTGAAACACACAGCATCTTTAAAACATTATGTCTTGTTTTCTACTTTAGCTTAAAACCAGCAGCTGTCTGCACAATGCTGGATTTGTTTCGGAAAACAGCTTCTCACGAACCCTTCGACTGGTTGGGTTGTTATAGTGGAAAACGCATGTGTGCATTTTAATGCCATTATCAACGCATCAAGTGTTTCTGCAAACCTCATGTGCAAGTCTGCTGTGGTTATAGGGGGTGTATCAGCATGGGTGTTACACTTTGCTTTGCCTGTGTGTGGGCAGCAGTTGTCTTTGGTCCTTTTTTTTTTTTTTTTTTTTTTTTTTTTTTTTTACGGTTTTGTGTAATATATCTGACTGGAAAAAAAGTGTACAAACATTATACAGAAGATTCCAAAGGTTTACTGTGGTCAGAAATAAATATTACCTGAGGTCAAGGAGTTTTTCAAGATGTTGTGTTTCAAATTAACACACAGTCATATTAATCGTAATAAAAAAAATTTAAAAAAAGCTTAGATGCAACAAAATTTACATTTGATTAGAATTTTTTTTCGGGATTACAGTTAGCAGTTGAAAAGATTGATAGGTGAATTATTAATACATTTTATTAAGCAACAATAAACAATAAAACTGCTTGACAGGATGTGATAGTGATTATAATGATTTTGTGTGAGCGTAAGTGCCACATCATATTTGTTTTTGTTGGCACAATCGTCACCATAGTGACATGGACTATGACGCTACACTGTACTTAAAAGCAAAAACACTCTTTAACTGTCAATGCACACACAGTTTTACTACACAGAAAGCAGTTTGTCCCCCATAAATATAGTACAGCAGATGAGGGAGAAAATTCCAACTCATATATTAACCATTCTTTCCCTTTCATTTTCTTAATTGTAGGGAGCATCCCACCCAGCCCTGTGTGTGTGTGTGTGTGTGTGTGTGTGTGGCCCCTGAAGCAGGAGTGTGGAGTGTGTGCTCATCTCTCTGCAGAGGTCATTGCTTTTGTTGCTCCAGTTTGTGTGTTTGCTTGTTTGTTTGTGCAATTAAATGTCACAAAATGTACTATTTTTCTACATAATCTACATAAAAAAGTGTCTGGAGTCTAAATTATGTCACACCTTGACACCAGGTTTTCATTTGATTCTCTCTGTACTTCAATATATATACATATAAGACCATGGGCAAACCAACCAAGAATACAACACTGTGTTTTGTTTTTGTTTTTTTGTTTTTTAAATCATTTTCTTCACAAGAATATTAATAGATATAGCAGCAAAATATAGGCAGCAGCATATGTTTGTGGTTACTAGCATCATTCAGATGAGCTAATCAACATCAGCAGTCAGTTTTAAAGCTTAAAACTGTTCCAGAAGACTTTTGATGTCCCAGGTTCAGCTCCCTCCTGAGTCGGAGTTCAAGAGATGCACTATTGTTCAAACCCTTCATTATTATTATTATTATTATTATTATTATTATTATTATTATTATTATTATTAGGTATTTATAAACAAGCTACAACACTGATAAACAGAATATAATAACACTAAAGTGCTGAGAAACAAAGAACTAAGAGATCTTAATTCAGACCAGTTAATGATCCTGAGCATGTGTTACTATATTTGGAGAATTTTTAATGATATTCCTCATGTCCGTGTGTGTTTCCTCTGGGTTTCCTCCTACCTCCCAAAAACAACCTGGTAGGTGGATTGGCTATGTTAAATTTCTACTAGGTGTGTGTGTGTGTGTGTGTGTGTGTGCATGATGCCTTGTGATCTACTGGTGTTTCTGGAAGAGACTCCGGATCCACCCTTCAGATCGACCCTGCCCAGGATAAAGCAGACACATGAACGAGACCAATTAACATTGAAGTTGACCTTCCCCATGATTTTCATCTTCTAATAACAAGCCAATCTCTATGAAAACTACTGTGAAATAGTTTGATAATATTAGACATTGCTCATTTGAACATTCAGAATACACACATCCAAGAATGGACATACATTTATGATGTGCCTTTAGTATAAAAAAAATCAAAAGAGGATTATAGGTACAATTACAATTTGTCTTTGCTTTACACATATTTCTATAACACATATAACTTCTCATAACAAGGCCTAATCCAAAATTCCTGGAGAGAACCCAGCCAGTCTAAATGAACTCAATAGATGGATAAAGATTACAAGAAGTTCAGAAAGCAATCTGTCTCAGTTTCTAGGCAGACATGGCTCAATGGAAATGAGTGATTCAGGGCCTGAGACTGCAAAAGTCAGAGAATAATGTCCTCCAACAGAGCCCTCATTATAGTCTAATGATTAGTCACATGCCCTGATCCCCATTGGAGGAGATAGAGGATGTTATTTCTACAGTTGCATTTGTCAGATTTCAGGCTGATAATGGCCTAGTAGTTGAACTGCCATGTTCAACACCAGCCATGCCTGAAAACCTGTCTGAAAAAGTTTATTGAGAGCTTTAAAAGAGGATTTGAACAGACAGCTCAAGTGCACCCGGGCTCTGTCCAACTGAAAGAACTGAGCAAGGTCAGGCTGGACCTCATGCCTTCCACTGATGCCTTGCTGGTGGTCTCACCAGAAGGAGCACTGCATTTAGATGCACACCGTCCAGTCACTGAATACTGACACACTGATGATGTTCTAGTGAGAACTTACAATATTGCTTTATGTGTTGTACGCAATGGTCATATGTTAGCTGCTTTACAGCTAGCATTGGAACAATCGCTCCAATCTGCAGAAGTTGATCCCTCTGTGAGGGAGCTGATTGACACTTTGCTCTTGGCAGGATATGGGGTGACTCTTCACCAACCTCGTTTACACACAGTGCCAATGTGGTTTGCACAATCTGCTCTGGCAGGCATGTGCAAATCAACCATGTGAAATCAGCCATGTGTCATGGTTGGTTTTTGGACCTGCTGCCAATGAAGTCTGGGAGAGGAGACTGCTGTTTTCAGAATGGCCAAACTAACCATTCGAACCTCTTTCCTCACACAAGTTTTAGGCAGGGAGAGTCACGCCATCAGGCCCATAGCAGCTGACTAAGCGCCGCCTGTCCATCTTGTGTGGTAAGTCATAAACAGAACCCCTACCACTAAAGAGTGAGACTGAGCATATTTATGAAGGGCAGGGGCTGACTATAGACAGTTTACACCTGAAAACATTCCTCTTTGGGCTGCTTCCAGCTTCTCGGCCTCATTGATAATAGACCCCAACAAAGTTGGCAATTTGCCCCAGGAATTTCCTTCTCTACTGGACAGTGGTGCAATTGAAATGATACACTCCTGGTTCAAAACAAAGGGTTCTACTAAACGTACTTCTGTGTTCACAAGAAGGATGATGGTTTCTGTTCAATTCTAGATTTGAGAGGCCTAAACATTCTTCCTTTTCTGTATGCTAAGGTTATCAACTCATGCTGTGCAACCATATGTTTTGTATGACATAGAGGTTTTCATTTTCCCATCACTTCTAAAAAACAGATGCTTTTAAAAATTTGCAAGAACAAGCATTATAATTCACCCTACCCTTCATCCTTTATCAAGCATCATGGGTGTTTTTGAGGTGTATGAAAGCAGCCTGGTTTCCCCTGATAGCCAGACACATGAGGACAATGCCATACTTGGACGACTGGCTTTTATGTGCCTCCACCAAGGAGCAGCCCATTCAGGACAAGCCCACCCTCTTCATAAAGATTGCAGCACTCTGTCTCACTGGGAACTCAGAAAAGAGCTCCTTAACAACAAAACAGGCCACGCAATTCCACAAACTAGATTCACTGAGAAAGCTAGCCACCCTGTCAACACATGGCAGGCAGACATTGTTTTGCTTGCCAGTCAGATTGAGCCAGATTGTTATGTGTGGTACTGGCTCCTGTTGGGGATGATAAGAATGTCGATGACAGCCGCAGTGGTAATCTCTTTTGGCTTGATGGAACTATGAGCTTTGCAGAAGTAGGTTATCAACCCACAACTAGACCCCAAATGCCAGGAACAGAGACATTAGCAAGAGGGGCGCAGGGTATAGCTTGCTGGAAGTGCAAGGCTGTTCTAATAAATGTGTTAGCTTGCGAACGTTGCCCCGTCAGAGAGAGATAGTCACTATGGAAGCCTCACTTACTGGCTGATGGGAAGTGTGGCCCATCCTTACCAGGATATGCAAGATGCCTCACTGAAATGCCTTTTTGATAGTGATCTCATCAGCGAAAAAGAGAGGGAGAACTGCTGTGGTGATAAGCTCACTTGCATGCTTTGGTGGCCAGATGTCTCTGGGGTGACTTTTGTGGCAGTTGAAGCCCAATTTTGTAAATAATTTGAATGACCTTGCAGAGTTCCAGATGGCTGTATGACAGTGGTATTTATTGCAAATAATACAGCATATAGTTTTGTTGGAAGTGCAAGAAATGTCCAGGTGATGCACACTGCCTAGGTGGTTATTCAAAGTTCATATGTACAGTTGGGGTCATAAGTTTACATACACCTTGCAGAATCTACAAAACATTAATAATAATAATAATAATAATAATAATATTTTTTTAATTTAGTAATGCCCTGTACTATACTATTTCACATAGCAGATGTTTACATATAGTCCACAAGACACAATAATAACTGAATTTACACAAATGAACCAGTTTAAAAGTTTACATTTCGTTTGATTCTTAATACTGTGTGTTGTTCCCTGGATGATCAACAACTATTTTTATGTTTTGTTTTTATTTTTATGTGTTGTTCATGAGTCCCTTATCCTGTGCAGTTAAACTGCCCACTGATCTTCAGAAAAATCCTCCAGTTCCTGCACATTATTTGCTTTTCCAGCATCCTCTGTAAATTTGACCCCTTTATAACAGCGGCTATATGATGTTGAGATCCATCTTTTCGTACTGAGGACAGCTGAGGGACTCGTACACAACTATTACAAAAGGTGCAAACATTCCGTGATGCTAAAGAAGGTAGCACGATACATTAAGTTTTTGTTTTTTGTTTTTTTTTCATTTAGTGTTGCCCTTCCGAAGCTACACCCCCTTAATATATCGTGTTGCCTCCTTGAGAATCAGTGAATGTTTCTCAACCAACTGCTTGGCTAAATGAACTACAGAAACAACTGGCATAAGAAGGCAAGGGAAAGAATAAGAATGACCAGGGGTGCAGTAAGTCAAATGGGCAACCAGTGATATCAGATAACACTCTTAGGAGGGCCATGGAACATAGCATAAGTCAATAAAGTAATGGCAATAATTTGATATTTAAGGTATAAATGGAGATAAATATGAAAAAAATAATTAAGTAAAATAAAAAAACTTAACTATCCCTAAATGTTATCTTAAATGTTAAATGTTATCTTACATATACTACAACAGAGTAATTACCATTAATCATACATGAAACGAATTTAATAGTCATAATTTTGACATTTTCAGCAAACTATCGACTAGGAATATTGCATTTCACCAAAGTTTTGATGTATTCAAAATGATGGGATGGTGGATTGACAGTCGAGAATAAAGGCAAAAACTGAATTCCAGAGAGAGTCAGGATAATAGAGAGAAATAGAGAAAACATACTAAATACTTTATGTTCTTGTCACAGGTACCAATGACCACATTTTAAAAGGCAAGAAAGACTACTAAACTTCCCTAAATTTGAGACAAACTATAAACCATATGAACCAGGAGAATAATGGTTATTATTGTGTCAATTAGCCTTCAAATGCTATTTACATAATTTCACTGCTTCTAATATCTTAAGACAACATCAGATGAGGAAATGTGCGAGAAATAACAAATCCTCAAGTACCATTAACTAAATAATGTTTTCACACAGCTTGATTTGACATTTCAAATCACAAGTGTCTGATGGATAGCTAATATTAGCAGCTAATAGTCTCTGAAGGGTGAGCTGCAGCAGGTAGCTTTCAGCTATTAGACGTTTTGACTCTCAGTGCTGTGGTGCTCTCTGTTTGCTCTGACCTGAACGAGTCTTGAGGATTAACATTTTATTAAGAAAACCTTCAGTGACAGAAATGACTGTCCTCAGTCTAAGAATCCTTACACCACCTGACCGACTTTTGCTGTAACTTTGGATCTTTTGGAGCACGATATACTCTCGCTCGAGGTAAACTCAGCTTCCTTCGTAGCTATCATGACATTTTTTATATTTTCTTGTAATTTAAATTTGTACATTTTCAGTGAAATTTTCAGCTCCCACCGTTTCTTAAAACAATGCAGCATAATGGCTGCAGTGACAGGGTTTTAGTCCCCTTTTGGCAGGATTTAATAATAAAAATACATTTTTATAAAGAGTTTAGGTTGACTAAAGGCTAGTAACATCTTTTTATCCAAGGATTTTAGCAAGCTTTAGTTGTTTGGTTTTTTTTTTACCTTTGTGAGCCTATATTATGGTAGTGAATGTGAACAGTGCAGCATTTACTGCTCTAACAGTGGTTTTGTACTGCAGAATTGTTGTTTACCTATATAAATATTACAGTTGTGTTGTACTGTTTATGTTAGCTTTTTGTTGATTTACACATTTAAGGAGTTTTGCCACTTCTTAAGTGTGTAAAGTTAAGATACTTTGTGTAACCATTTTCAGTAAGTGCCGGAGATTTGCAGCACGTCTCATATGTTATTCCTCTGTGAGCCATGTGCTAGCTTAATGAGACTCTGAGAATGACTAGTAATTTGCTGGAAGAGAAATAGCCAGAGATGCAAGGGATATGCTGGAGAGGAAATCAATGAAAGAGCTGTGGATAGGGAGAGGGTTCTCATTTATGCTGTACTCCATCAGCTCCTGAAAGCTGGGACAGGAAATGCAGCACCAAAACGCTTAGACAGGAACATGTTACCAGCAAACAAATCCACATCATTTTCCTTCACTTGCAGGTATACTGGAAAGCTATGGGCAAATGCATAGTGCAGGAATTTCAGGGCATACACTCTTTCTAAAGTGGTGGCAATTTGTACCCTGTAGCAACAGAGAAAATTGCAGAAATGCACATTTATACTGCACCCTAATTGAACAGCATATTCATTCAAAATCCAATCAAGAGAAAATAAGGTTGTGTACTTTGTTGTTCGGCTGCTCCGTAGGCAAATCTGATCAGAGTCTGGTTCATCTTATTCTCTCATACATATCATATAAATCTACTTTTCACCAGGGCAGAATTAGACAAAAGACATTAAAGAGGCTCAGTAAGATGTATAGAGGTAACATATGGATATAGATGAAACAACCAGGAACATAAAGACATTGAAGGATTACACAGAGGAATGGATAATACAGTTACTGTACAAAAATAATGCTAGTTATCCTTATAACAAATAATGAACAGAAGAATGGATATTCGATTATATAAAGATATAAAGAAGAAGATATTCAGGTCCAGATAGAATTATGTTCATGGAGAGAATAGGGGACAAATACTAGAAAGACAAACTTGAAGACAAGCTTCAGCAGAGCCAGTGCTATTGATTTAGATTTGCTTATCAACCTTCATTCACTAGCTCAACCATCATAGGATGGAGAGACCCTGGGAGTCTTCACACTGGAAAAGCTGCAAGCAAGCGAATCTTCACTTGGTCCTACAGCTGTGGGCGCCGTCATGCATTTTTCCAGTTCTTAAAAGGGGCATTTCAGCTATTTCCAATGCCTTTAACAACATTCTGTCCAACTGTCTGTCAAGAACAAATATGTGGGGCTTCAGCATTGTGTACTGGAGATATTGGCAACAGTGGGCTCCTCAGGGAAAAGTTCTGGCTTCCTTTTACACAACTGAGTTCAAAAACAACTCCTTCAGAAGTTCTATGGATATCATTATTTGTTAACATCATTGAGAATGGAGACATCATTGATAACAAAGGGAGGCAGAACCACATGAACCCAAGCAACTGGAGTTCCAGAGGCTGTTTATTACGCTATTATTATTATAATACATATTTTTTACATTGTTTGTAATTTAAAAAATGAAAGATGAGTGTAGTAATGATGAAAAGAGACCAATTTGGAATATTCTCTATACCTCAACCCCACTGAACACCTTTGGGATGAACTGAAACACCGACTGAACCCCAGACCTCCTCACCAACATCAGTGTCTGATCTCACTAATGCTCTTGTAGCTGAATGATCACAAATCCCCACAGCCACACTCCAAAATCTAGTGGAAAGCCTTCCCAGAAGAGTGGAGCTTATTATAACAGCAAAGGCAGAATAAATCTGGAATGGGATGTGATTGATCAGGTGTCCACATACTTTTGTCCATTTAATGTATTTTCCTACATATGAAAAGTAGCATTGATTTATCATGGATTCATTCATCTTCAATAACAGCTCAGAGTTTCAGTGGATCCGGAGGCTGTCTCAGGAACACTGGATGCCAGTCCATTGCAGAACACCATGCTCACACACATTTACTCATACCTAGCAGTAATTTAAAAACAGCCAGTAACCCACTCCAGGGTCAAACCAGAGACCCTGGAGCTGTAAGGCAGCAACGCTACCCACTGCACCACAGTGCAACCTTGCTTTAATTTAATTTAAATAAATAAATCTGTATTAAACAATGAGACAAATAATGTTCATAAATTGTTTTCAGTTTAGTCAATTACACCAGTGATTCCCAACCTTGGTCCGGACATAGCTATGTCCTGCACATTTAAACGATATCCCTGCTCTAATACACCACTCTGGTAGGGTCTGTTAATTAAGCTGATAAGATCCAGAGTACTGAACTACTCCACTGAAAGAATTACAGATAAGAATCCGGGAAGACCATTCCACTTAGTCTTGGAAAATACAGGTAGAGAACAGAGCTCAGGGAAAGTAGGACAGGGTAGCCCTTTTCTTGTGTTATACATTACCTCTGGATTTGATTCAGATTAGGAGCTGTAGTGTGCAGATGGCAACATTATACAGTGAATTATGTAGTAAAGCCAAAATAAATGAATTCAGGAGGAAAGTCAAGACGAACTCAGGTAATTTAGGATGAAGAGCTTTGAAGAATTGTGAAAGTAGGTCAAAGCTACAGGAGGAGTTTATTTGGCTTGCCTTCATAAGTAGATTGTATAAACATTCATACATAGAAGAAAGGGGAAAAAAGACAGCCACTAAACTGGATGATGGGTGCAGGCCATGTGAATGTTTACTGATCTTTTTTTATATACTATATTGAGCTTAGCCTGAGTTAGTTTATTTAGTTCAGAAAACTTTTCAAAGAACTTCTGAAACTAATTTAAACAAATTGATAAAGGATTGGATGGGACGGAACTGAACTGCCCTGACCTTATTATACTTTAATCTAATAATAAGTATGTGCTGTTTGTGGTTTTTTTTCGTTGTTTGTTTTTTTTTCTAGGTTATTCATAGCTTCACAGAAGAAATTTATGAAGGGAAGCAGGAGAAATTAGCTATTATTGTTTTTGTACATTATTGTAATGAATAATAACCCAAACCAATTAAGACTATTTTCATGTCACTGTGTGTTAAGTGCTGTGTCTAATGAAAAGTAGGACACTGCTTTTCTAAACTATCTTTTCTTTAATTCATCCCGTCTATCGCCATCCTTGACAGCATCAGTTTGCTGTCATTCTCAAGATCAAAAGCTGTCCATCATCTCTCCTGACTTTTTTTTGTGTTAATTGTGTATAGTGAACACATGAATGATGAGACAAATAATGTTCATACAATGCAGCAGAGCACATTTGTTAGAGGTTGTGAGGTTGTCTCTGTGATAGAGTTGCCCACTGGACATACATTTTGGTTTATATAATTATAATGTTCTCACCGCAAAAAAAAAAAAAAAAAAAGTTTAGCAAGTGAATATAGTCAAATTGATCTAGCATTTCCTATTATAAGTTTACAGTATAAGATTATTAAACCTATTTCTAGACCTTTTGACAATTTTTAAGTTTGAAATAGTCTTGTTCTCTGGGCAGATAAATTTTTATATAAAAATTTGTGGAAATCTCTAGAAATAAGTTTAATAATCTTATATTTGGTTTAGTGAAATCTTATATGTGAAATCTCATATTCTTCCTTATGAGGAATACTAGATAAATTTGACTATATTCAAGATATTTTCACATGCTAAGATGTCATTTTTTGCATTACTTTTTTTCTAGGTCACTTGTGCACTAACCCACTTCTTTGTCTCACTCACAGACACACTTCCAGTTAGCATCGGGTGGTGAGGCTGAACTCCTGTGCCCTCTCCTGCACACAGACATACACTATGGTCTTTGTTCGACTGTTGCTATGGCAGCCATCTCTGTCTCTCAGGTGACTAGATCTTCATATGTAGGATTTCAGGTTCACCTAAGAAGTCCTCTCTCTCTCTCTCTGTGCAAATGCATTAGTTATCTTAAAATTACATGCAAAAAGCAAGTGTGTGAACATACAGCCTGCACATCAAATTAACATTTCTGTTCTTCAGTAGAAATGCATGCATCGGAAGTTCACCTGTTTTTTTCAGCATAACAACACACTGCTACCCGACAACACGTGATGAAGCTCATGCAGCCTTCGATTCTTTTCTTTATTTAGCAGAGTGAAGCCAAATGCCGAATACCTTTGCCTTCTTCAGTGGTATCTACCAGCAGAGCCAAAAATAACCACAACACACACAGACAGATGAGTGTTTATACTGTCAAGTGCAGGAGGGCATGGTGAGATGGATTCCAGATGTTTCACTGGAACACTCTGTCCAAAGCTGCTGCAGAGAGTGCTGTCTTGTCCCGGAGTCCCCCTGCTCTGCATATGTAGTTATTTTCCTTTCTCTAACACACCTGATCCAGCTATTTGGATAAGTAACAGATCCTCCCAGAATTGACATGTGTGTGAAATGATGGTCAGGGTTCGACTACACTGCATTAGTATATTTCAATTGATCAGTGACTTTGATGTTAATAAGTTTGTGTTATTGACGCCACTGTTTTTTTCTAGAAGCTCTCTCTCTCTCTCTCTCTCTCTCTCTGTGTGTGCGTGTGTGTATTTATTCAGTTAGCCAATCATGTGCAAGCAGCACAAAGTCTAAGTTCATGCAGATACAAGTCAAGAGCTTCAGTTAATGTTCACATGAAACATCCGAATGAGGAAAAATGTCATCTCAGTGACTTTGCATGAATGTGCAGATGTACAAGTGCTCCTTATAAAGTGGTGTGTGTTTTACTTTTGCTTATAGTGTCAGCACTAAAGCTATATACTATAGCTCCACTGGAACACTGACTCGAGTTTCAAGAGGTGTTCACTTTCAAGAGGTGTTTTGGATTAATTCATTATTTACATGAACTATTTTACTTTTATTCATGTTGTAGACAAATGTCACACTTTTCTCATTGTGTTTGCTCTCTTAGCTTTCATGAAGTGAAGTGAAGTGGCTTGTTTGTCATTTCAACCATATACAGCTGGTACAGTACACAGTGAAAAGAAACAAAGTTCCCCCAGGACCATGGTGCTACAAACAACAGAGATCTACATGAAACTACACAGAACTAAATAAAGACTACACAGACCTACACAGGACTACATAAAGTGCACGTGTGCAAACAGCACAAGATAGTACAACATTTACTAAACTTTTTGTGCACAAGATATACCAAATTAACCTAAATTGCTGTAAATGTTAACATAACATACTATTACACTGTATTTTCTATGATAAATACAGCATTAGCAGCAAGAGTGCAGGTGGTCAATACAGTATTTTGTGTAGCTTTCCTATTCCTGTTCTATGGATTGACTTGCTTGCCACCTTGTTCCTCTCCTCCTCCTGTCTTCCAAAGACGAGAATGAGGATGTGTGTGAATCAAAGGCAGAGAACTTGTCATTTTCCAGCTCACGTCTTATCCTTTTGGTGTACTGCATATATTTTCAGTGTGCTTTTTTTTCTTTAACCAACATTTCTAAAGAACATTATATATTGGCATCACTATTATCATTTTTCAAACTCCAAAATATAATTCAGTGTCTATTTTTCCATTCAATACCCGAGAGTGATATTTTGTTTTTGAGTCATATGGCTCCTTGCCGCACTGTACACCATTCTGCTGTGAAAAACAATTCAAACCTTCTCAGAGTGTCTTCGCTGAAATCACAGCCTAGGTTAGATAAGGATAGTCTGAACCCTGAGTGCCCTTCTTTCTTTTACATAAGTGTTCTCTTAAGATGAATGATAGCCTCCACTTGCTCTCATGTCATTAGTTCATAAATCACTATCATGGTCTGAATGTTTTATTTCACTTTGCATTATTCTTGTGAAGACACTGACCCATGTAAACCATGACATAATAATTAAAACCTGCTACACAGACATACAGTATAAACAGTAGGATGTTGAAGGTGGAAGCGACTTCCTGACTTCCTACTTCCTTACTACTGACTTTCTGACATGATCTTGTGTTCTTTTGCTAAGAATAATATCTAGCATAATGATGTCTAGCAGGAACAATAATGTCTCCTCTATTATGTGACTCAAATTAAGACTTAATATACAAAATATTCTCAAGTGTAAATTGACAAATATCAACATTTGATAGCCTGGCTTAAATTAATCTTCATCTGTACAGACAGAAATCCCAGTAAGGGCCATTCATAACATCTTGCAGTTGTCTAAATGTTTTTTAACACAATGGAACCCTTTAAAAAAGTACTTACAAAGTACTTACAACTTACAATGTACTTGACTAGAAGTTGGTTAGATGCAGTGAGAGTCGATGTAACTGAGCTTCTCAGACAAAATACTGTTTTCCCTCTTCAGCTGAAACCTTTGAACAAACGGCAAGTGTGAGACGGTACAGAACACATAATAAAAAACACATGCCTGACACACAGACAGTTTTATGCATGTTTTCAGTGAATGAGAGAGGCTGCAAATCTATATCCGGTGTTCATATCTGGCAGTTTAACCCACTGACTCACTACTCGTCTAGCCAATGAAAAGGAATTTACGTTAATAATCAAAGGGAGGCACGGGGATGTAGCGTGGACACAGCTCCAGGGTCCTCAGTACAATCCCGAGCTCAGGTTACTGTCTATACAGAGTTTCTGTGCATGTTCTCTCCGTGCTTGCATGGGTTTTCTCTGGGTTCTCCGGTTTCCTCCCATCTCCCAAAAGCATATACTAAGGTGCACTATGTGGCATAACATATGTGGACACCTGAACCTAACACACATATGTGGCTGGAAGCACACAATTGTATAGAATGTCTCTGTATGCTGTAGCATTACAATTTCCCTTCACTGGAACTAAGAGGCCCAAACCTGTTCCAGCATGACGATGCCCCTGTGCACAAAGCGAGCTCCATGAAGACATGGTGTGTGAAGGTTGGAGTGGAAGAACTCGAGTGTCCTGCACAGAGTCCTGACCTCAACCCCACTGAACACCTTTGGGATGAACTGGAACACCGACTGCATCCCAGACCTCCTCACCAACATCAGTGCCTGATCTCACTAATGCTGTTGTAGCTGAATGAACACAAATCCCCACAGCCACGCTCCAAAATCTAGTGGAAAGCCTTCCCAGAAGAGTGGAGCTTATTATAACAGCAAAGGGAGAACCAGCTCCATATTAATGCCCATGGTTTTGTAATGGGATGTTCAATGGTCAGGTGTCTATATACCTTTGGCCATATAGTGTAAATTGCCCCTAGGTGTGAATGTGTGTGTGTGTGTGTAGTGTCTTGTGATGGACTGGTGTCTGATCAGGGATGTATTAGGCTCCAGTTCCAATGTGACCTTAACCAGATTAAATACTGAATGTGAGTGATTAATAATCATCCATTACTTACAAATTCAACCTGAACCATTTAAACTTTTGAATATATACCTTTTAAACTAAGTGCAATTAATGCTCTTTAAAAGTGATTTGTTCCAGTCTTTGGAATCAAAAGCTGTATTAAAAATAAAAAAGTAGAGGTCCATTACCAACCTGAAGTTGTCAATTTTTCTATAACAGCACATCCAGAGTGGTTTATTCCTTTTATACCACAGCAGTTTGCCAACAATTACCATTTTTATTCCATGTTTTATCAGCTTATACTTACATTTAGTAAGTTCTCACATGTTATTTTATGTTATGTTACTTTCTGTAAAGCTCCTTTGTGACAGTGTCCATTGTTAAAAGCGTTATACAAATAAAATTGAATTGAATTGAATGTTACAGCAGCTATAAAGTCATCCCCTCACCAGTCTCTATACTGAAGACTGTTACTGACCGTTACAAAGAGCTGACACTGGAGACTCCTTCCATAAATGTTAAATAAACATCTCCTTCCCAAAAGCCTCATCATATCAGTGATCATACAACAACAACAACACATTTTTATTCAGTTTACCATTAGTCTTAGATTATGTGAGCATCAGGACTATACAAGTCCCTGTGTATTAACTGTTACTATAGAAACGATAGCTGATTAGAATGAGCACATTAATATAAACAGGCAACTTCAGAAGTTGTATAGAAAATTAATCAACACCTTCTGAGAGAATTTGACAGTACTGTGGTATAAAGTCAATTACATAATATTTGCTTAGAACTATTTAATAAAACATCACAGACTTATTTTTTTAAGAATGCGTCATTTGCAAACTATTTCCACAACTCAGTGCTCAGACATATCATTAGCATAATGTGAAAATGAGTGTAAATTCGCTTTTGTGAAAGCGGATTTGTGCATCTGGTCTACTTCCAAACAGCTATGTGTTTTGCGAGCAAATGGAGAGGACCTTGCCCAGAGGCCTGCATTTTACTGGAGCAAAACAACGAAGAGTCTGCAGGAAGACAGTAATGGAGCTGACAGCTTCAAACGGGACATGGAACTTATCCATGTGACCTGCGTTCACTCACAACACTCTCTCTGTGAGTGAGATGAATTCTTCTTCCTATTTTCAAAAAGGAATTGGGGGAAAATACTCCGTAATTCATCTCTTTGTTCTTCGTTTGACCTGAGAAAGGTCAGACGGTGCTTTTCACAGATGTCTACAGACACACTTCAAAAGAATAGTGAGTGTGAGAGGGAAAAAGTCAGTGAGAGGTGAAGTTCATGTGCATTAAAAAAAAAAAAAAAAGGCAGTGCATAATAGCAAGTCAATAATAAGTGCTTTTAGTGTCCTTAATACAGACATAGGTTGTTGGGAGGCCTACATGCAGGTTTCTGTGACTGTGAAAGAGTATTTTATGCAGGCTAGTATATTGCAGACAGACACAGTGTTTTTATGTGCATGTGTAGTATGTACTGTAAATAACAAACATGTCTAATACACCACTGGGAAAAAAAAACAAAAACAAAAAACATGTGCACTATAGCCTATGGCTAAAGCCAATCCAAACACAGAATCCTGAAACAATCGAGACTAAACCCAGAGCAAAAAAACAGACCAGTCTGGAATAACCAACCCAAACATTCTCCCAGTCATCAGTACCACTGTAAACACTGCGGCCTGCGGTCTGCTCTCACCACCAACACTCACTATGCCTTAGCAATACCGTCTGGAGATACTGCTGAAGCCACAAGTTTACATACACCTAAGCTCAAGACATTCAAACTCCACACATTTCATGCTACGATACATTTCCTGTGTTAAGTCAATTACGGTATCTGTTTTATTTCCATGAGACAAAATAATAGCTAAGAGACTTACTTACAGAGATTTATATTTGCTTTCATTTACTGTATCAGCTTTTCAGTTGGTCAAACGTTTACATACACTTTGTTAGTATTTGATGGTGTTGCCTTTTAATTGCTTGAACTTGAATAAAACACTTGGAGCAGCTTTCCACAAGCTTCTCACAATACTTTGCCGGAATTTATGTAGACACACATTTTCAGTTCAGTCCAGAAAATTTCTATGGGATTCTGGTCAGCATTTCGTGACGTTCACTCCAATACTTTCGCTTTGTTGTCTTTAAGCCATTTTTTTACAACCTTCGAGGTATGCTTAGGATCACTGTCCTGCTGGAAGACTCAGCTGCAAATAATTATGACAACTGATCAATCAGAAGCTGCAAAAAAATTATAACATCAATTTCTGGAATCTTTGAGACTGTTTAAAGAAACAACTTGTCTATATGTAAACTTTTGACCCACTGGAATTCTGATATAGTGAATTAAAGCAATCTATTCGATTATACTATTAATGCAGACGCCCTAATCGACCTGCTAAAAGAAATATATGGTAGCGTGAAGTGTTTGGGGTTGTGAAAAATTGAGATTGAATATCTTTAGCCTGGCTGTGTGTAACTTTATTTCTACTTATAAAATAGCAATGATACATGATACAGTATACAGCATTTTTTGGAGTTAGATTCATAAAACTTTTTTAAAATTTACAAACAAATATGTAGGCCCATAATATATTTACATTCCATGGTATATATATATATATATGTAATATATATTTCACTCCATGTATTTTCATATTCCAGGAACACTGGATGTAAGTCTGAACTGAATCCCATAGAAAAAATTGTGGACTGAACTGAAAAAGCATGTCTGAGTAAGGAGACCCACAAACCTGACTGAGTTACACCAGTTCTGTCAGGAGGAATGAACAAACAATTCCAGCAAAGTATTGTGAAAAGCTTGTGGAAGGCTGCTCCAAGTGTTTTATTCAAGTTCAAGCAATTAAAAGGCAACACCACCAACAAAGTGTAGACCTTTGACCTACTGCAAACCCATCCATCCAGTCTCTGTACCACTTATCCTACACAGGGTCACAGTGAGACTGGAGCCTATCCCCGGGAACTCGGGGCACAAGGCAGGGGACACCCTGGACGGGGTGCCAATGACCATTGTGTAGGGCACAATCACACACTACAGACAATTTCAAAATGCCAGTCAGAGTACAACACATCTTTGGACTGGGGGAGGAAACCGGAATACCCAGACGAAACCCCCACAGCATAGGGAGAACATGCAAACTCCATGCACACAGCTCAGAGGCAGGAATCAAACCCACAACCCTGGAGATGCGAGGCAACAGTGCTAACCACTAAGCCACTGAAAAGCTGATATAGTAAATAAAAGCTGAAATAAATCTTAGCTATTATTGTGAAATGACCTCTTATGGAAATGACACAGGAAATGTCTGGTAATATGAAATGTGTGGAGCCATGAATAATTGAGTTTGAATGTCTTTAGTCTAGGTGTATGTACATTTTTGGTTTCAACTGTATATTCCTGGACTGAGTGAATTGTGGAGAAGGAAGAAATGAACAGTTGGAGCTATTTTCAGTGTGTGGGTAAGCTGATGTAAGAGATAGCGCTCAGTTAGTATTATTAATATCACATTATTATTAAATATTTTTATTGGCATAGATGTGTCAAAATAATTTCCACTTCTGTCTTTGAGCCTTTACCCTGACTGTTCATTTCGTGCTCCCGGCTGTCTGTGCTCTTGACCTTTTATGGAGTTTTGTGGGCGTCACTCAATGCAAATGAGCTGTGTCGGGAGTACACTTTGCACTTTACAGATGATCAACATACGCATGTGAGTAGGAAGAAAATCAGTATTTCCAAAACTTTTGTAAATCCAGCAGAAAATGTTTGTTCAGTTTGGGTTACGCAAACATTTACACACAAAAGATTGACAAAAGATTGATAAATGAGGCTCTTTGTCTTTTCTGTAGCTGAGATCTTTCAGGCCTTCCTCCTTTTGAAGACTGAGGATTTTGCTGGGTATTTTGAACTTCATATTTTTTAAAAAAATAAATAAAACGATGCTTAAAATTCTCCTGGTTAGGATGTCTTGGATTATTTGGTTGGAATTATATATAGAAAAGACAATAACATTCTGCTAACAGCAGACACTTTCTTCCGCAGTGTGCTAAATGGACACACTGTCTCCAACATTCGTCTGTTCAGCTGTGAATCAGACGTGAATTGTAAACAGACCCGTGTGTCTGAAGCTTCCAGCCTCAGATCTTGTACAAACCACCATTACATTTCAGACTTCAAACCAGCTAAATCTGCTTCCATCCAGCTCGCTCAGCCACAGAACACCCATTCAACAGGCTTGTTTTATTTAGATTAGTCTTCCTCTTAAGCACAGCCATAGTTCAAACACAGCACAGACCTGTTCGCTAGAAGACATTCACAGAATTAAATCTCAGGTTGTGTGTGTGTGTGTGATATCCATATGAGGTTGCAGTGTTTATGTTGTCCCTGCCAGCACACAAACACACTTTTAAACATGAGCAGTGTGTGACAGGTCAGTCAGAAGGACTACCTAACCTGTAGTGACCAAAAATATTCTCATTCTCATAAACACTGCAGTGGTGTTTCTCTGGAAGAACATTATGCCAAAGGAAAGAAATTAATTTCTAACGAAACAGGAACTGCGCCTGGCCAAACACGGCGAAACAATTTTCTGTCCTCTCTGTCTTATTTTAATTGTCAATTTTATGAAAGAAGCTGTCATACGCTCATAATTTTTAGGATAATCGGCCAAAGCATTTGCTCGTTTTTCACATTCAGAAAGGGCTGTGTGCATCTTCAGACCCCTATAAAAAGTAAAAAGCTTCAAAACCATTTCCAAAGCATTTCCTCAGAATCAGGTTACCCGTGTGTTACTTCAATTAATGCTGCATTCAACTCATAATTCCTAACATCTGCCTAGGAAACCAAAGAAAAGCCCCATCAACTTGGAATTCCTCCTCAGGAATGGTCTCCATCTCATCGAATCAACATGGCAGCTCACAGCATCAGCAGCAAACAAAACAGCATTTCTTACCTTTAAATGACTTACACTGTATATACACAAGTATTTACTTTAGACCAATCGACATACAGACATTCACTTGTTAAATCTAGAACACTGAATCGTTACTCCCGAAAGACAAACACGCAGGCATAATAATAATAATAAATTTTATTTATAATGCGCCTTTCTTACACTCAAGGTGCTACAACAGTATAACACAACAAAAGAAAAAACACAACTCCATAATAGTAATCACAATGACAACACAATAACAACAATGACAACAACAACTGTAAGATTATAACTTAAAAGCTTCACTAAAGAGATATGTTTTGAGTAATTTCTTAAAACAATCAAAAGACGGAGCATTTCTAATAGGAAGAGGCAGAGAATTCCACAACCTCGGAGCAGTACAAGAGAATGACCTCCCACCCAAAGTTTTGAGTTTACAGCGAGGCTGCTACAGAGTAAGAACCAGCAGAGCGGAGAGACAGAGATGGTGTGGACACTGAGACCAAATTACAAATATACTCTGGGGCCAGCCCATATACTGCTTTATAAGTTAAGATAAGAACTTTAAAATCAATACGTGATTGAACTGGAAGCCAGTGTAGTTTAGAAAGCACAGGAGTGATATGACTACGGGATGGTGTGTAAGTTAAAACACAAGCAGCTGAATTTTGCACATATTGCAGCCTCTTAATCAAATTTGCAGGTAACCCTGCAAAAAGTGAATTACAATAATCAAGCCTAGATGTTATAAAGGCATGAATAAGCCTTTCTGCACCAGGCATAGAGAGAAACGGTCTTATACGTGCAATATTCCGAAGATGATAAAAAGCTACTTTAGTAACATTCTTGAAATGAGTGTTAAAAGTCAGCTGTGCATCAAACATCACACAGTTTTCAAACAGTTATCTGTAGGAAGTTCTGTTTCATCTGTCTGTATTTCCAGTAAACAAGCAGATAAAGCTGAAAGTGCTGATGTAACATCAGGTTGAGTACTAATTTAAATCTGGGTATCAGCTGCATAGCAATGATAACCCAGACCATGCTTTTGAATAATCTGCCCAAGAGGCATCCATGTTTTTCACCCCTTACTTTGAAGCTCGAACACAAAGGTTTAAAATTATGTAATTCCAAGTTCAGACATCTCACTTATGTGGTAAGTCGAATGCAGCCTAATAATAGCCACGTAACCAAGCTGTTAATATACATTCACAGAAAAGCAGCACAGACTCAATTCTAAGCAACTTTACATTGGTTGTTAGGGAAAAAACAAAAACAAACCCACCTCACATGTGCATCATATTAAAGGCAGGCTTAGTAGAGAGAGAGAGAGGGAGAGAGAGAGAGAGAGAGAGAGAGAGAGAGAGAGAGAGAGAGAGTTTTGAGTGAAGGGGTGTGTGTATCTTTGGAAAGACAAATCAGTTTGCAAATCAGTCCTGTATATACCTCTGAAACAAACTGGATGTATTTGACATGCATCAAAAGTTGGATACAAACACTGAGTATGACACGGGACAGTACATACACACATTATTTTTCCACATTATTATTCTTTATTTACTTCACAGAAAAGATCTGACAACCAATTTTACAAATTTGTAAAGACATTGCAGTCAACACCAAAACAAGTTCAGATGTAAGGGCGGATAAAAACGTGTCTGTGCTGTATGTAGACACGCTGCTCGTCTTTACTTCAGGAAACAACCGCAGTATCTAGTGAGATAGACGTGGAAAATTTGAGCCATCAGTGTACAGAATTGACTTCTTGCTTATTTTTACTACATTATGATACGCAATATTGGTTGTCCATTATCTCATCCGTTTCAACTCAGTGCCTAATAAAAGTCCTCCAGGAGATTAAGTTGTGTGCATTAGCATTATTTGGATTCTGATCATTACTCAAGGTTGGTGTTAAATAAGTAATTAAAGAGGCTGTTCATGGAAGATTTGTCTGTTTAGGTGATGTCTCTTGCACAGGATCCAGGCACATGCAGACGCCCTCTGACCCCAATGTTTCTGCAAGAGGTTGCTGTACCCCCCTGTTATGGCCACTAGAAACACCGGCAGCCTCCAGTGGGCAAAGCATAGGAGGAAAGATTTATTTAAACGAAAAGAAAAGAAATAAAATGAATAACTAAATAAATAAGAAAGCTCATTTTAAAAGGCTTTGTGGATTATACACTACTAAATGTTTCTGAAAAAAGTATTAAAAAATATCCTTCACTAAATGTTATTCAGTTTTGCCCTAGCGCCATGAAGGGTGCCAATAATTCTGGAGGGGATGAGCTTGCTCACCTGGATACTCGACACGGCACATCATCTTATTTTCTCAGCTCATGCGTTCCCTTTCAGCTCCTGTGGAAGAGTGGACACAAGGTTTATATATCAGGGCAGTACGACAAAGCATGAGAAATAAAGGTCTGAGAAAGGTTTGTTTCTCCCGACAGGATCCGAAGCAAGGAAAATAAATCAGCCTTTACTTCAGGTTTTTTGAGAGAATTCTTCTTCCCCCCTGTGTTAATCATTTAGGACACGAGCAGTCTTAAATGGGCAATAAAGGGGACAAGCCAAAAATACACAATAGCACCGTTTCTCTAAGAAACGTTATATATTTTATTTAAAGACACTCACCTGCTGAGGTTTTGTCCTCTTTTCTAACTGGGTGTTTCAGTCTGACACTCATCTAACCTACAAACACAGATTAAATATTCATTTAATACATAACGCTCACTGAATAACACATTTAAAAAGGTACTCGGATCAGATCAGGAGCAGATTTCTTATTCTCCTAGCTTAGGGATATCCACACTCTTGAACTCTCTCCAGTGGAGAGGAAAATATTACATTATACACAGTAATTCATGACTATAATGCTTACCTTTACGGTTTCAGCACAGAGCATCTCCTCAGTCAGGTGGTTGGGAGTCCGGTCTGGAATAAACGCCATTTTAAGAAATATTAAGACTACAAATTTAAACATAAACAAGCAGAACTAGACAGCAACTGTGTCGACTGGGAAGTCTCCTCTTCCAGCCAGTCCAGTCCTTCTTGTTACTAATTTATATACCTGAAATACCCTTCAAATATTCTTCAAACAGGAAAGATGCTTGAAGTAAAACTATTAGATGTTTGACCTTGCTGTGACCTTGACCCTGTGTGGTTCAATTCTGAAATCTCATCAGTTCATCTGCTGGTTAGAATAATTCCTCATAAATCCTACAAACATTCAACCACTCATTTTTGAGATACTGAGAATCTCAGATGAACATAATACAGCTTTGTGGCAGAGATATAAAAATATTACTAGACCTAATGAAGTTTCTAGGCCAGGGGTTCTTTAAATCCAGTCCTGCACAGTTCAATACAAGCTAACCTTGCGTTCACACTAGCACGACATGAGTATGAGCAGCGGCCAAAATGTAGCCTACAGCACATGATTTACCACAAGATACGATTTAATCGGTCTTTAAAATGCACCTAAAATGAAGGTCTAATATTTTTAAAAAGTGAAAAAAGTGTGAAAATTGGTTGTTTGATATCCAGGCTTCGTGTTAGCTTTGTTAGCAGTGTACTAGCTACATATACTCACCACAGACCTATTAAAAAAAAAATTATATATATATATATAATTCAATCATCTTCTAACTAGTTAGACACAAATTAAATAAACACATTGGTGTGAAAATTGTGAGTTACATGTTACATGCCAGGCTTTGTATTAGCTATTAGCACCTTAGCAGCACAAGCTAACTGTACTAGCTACAAACACTCTCCAGAGATAGTGATGATCTCTGCTATCTTCTTACAAGCTTTTTCTCTGTAACGTCTCTACACACATTTAACACGATGTCATATGTAACAGGATGAGATGAAAAGAATAGAGGTCTCGTCATTGGGGTCTGTAAGAGCTTTTTTTTTTTTAAACAACACACTGGATAAACTGGGCTAAATTAGATGTGTTTGTATTAAGGCTGCTTCAAACTTCTGCCTTGATGCAAGTTTATGTTTCCGCGTTGTGACAGTGAGGGGGTTTATGGGTAAGCGCAGCTTCCAGAGGCTTGCATACACGTCCAAAACCGCGTAAACAGCGTACTCACAGAGCTACGAATCAGCCAAAGTACTGACTCTTATAGACAAAGAACAAGCAAAAAAACTTATACTGTTGTTAGCTTTAAAATGCATTCCTGTGTTTTAGGTAAAGTCGCCTCATCATTTGACTACATGATTAACTAAAATACGCTTAATATGATAAAAATCCTCTCTTAGTGATACCAAAGCAGGGGTTAGCTTCTTTAAGAGATCAAACAGATGTTTTAGTTGTTTTTTTTTTATACACAATTTGCTTGATGCCTCATGCAGTCCTGCACTGTAGTCGAGTATTAAGGGAAGATTTGTCTGTTTAGGTGATGTCTCTTGCACAGGATCCAGGCACATGCAGACGCCCTCTGACCCCAATGTTTCTGCAAGAGGTTGCTGTACCCCCCTGTTATGGCCACTAGAAACACCGGCAGCCTCCAGTGGGCAAAGCATAGGAGGAAAGATCAACACAGCTCTCTACAAGCTTTTAACTTCTCATCCAGGATGTGGACGTTTGTTTTTTTGGATGCGTACTAAAAGCTTAGCTTACTTTTCACATTCAAGCTTGCTTACCTGAGTACTTTTAACACGAGACATGCTCCATTAGTGCAGCTCATAATTTCCATTTCAGCTCCTGTGGAAGAGTGGACACAAGGTTTATATATCAGGGCAGTACGACCAAGCATGAGAAATAAAGGTCTGAGAAAGGTTTGTTTCTCCCGACAGGATCCGAAGCAAGGAAAATAAATCAGCCTTTACTTCAGGTTTTTTGAGAGAATTCTTCTTCCCCCCTGTGTTAATCATTTAGGACACGAGCAGTCTTAAATGGGCAATAAAGGGGACAAGCCAAAAATACACAATAGCACCGTTTCTCTAAGAAACGTTATATATTTTATTTAAGGACGCTCACCTGCTGAGGTTTTGTCCTCTTTTCTAACTGGGTGTTTCAGTCTGACACTCATCTAACCTACAAACACAGTTTAAACATTATATTAACTTTTAATGCATAGTTCAGTTTAAAGTGCAGTGTTTCCATCACCAGGATCTGAGGCAGGGGATAAATAAGAGATTTCTTATTCCACTTGGTTATAAGCACAAGATATTAAGTGGAAAGCATTCAGTATACAAATTAATATTTTTCTTCTAAACTTCATCACACTTTCCACAATCATGATAGGGCCAAACCAACATGATTTAATAAAGTTAGGAACCTTAAGTAAAAGTAATCACTAGGCCTAATGAAATTTCTAGACTAAATATCAAACTAGAAGCAAATCCTGTGTTAATGCAGATCTTATCATGTGTATGCCACAGGAGGATTTACACTGAAACACACCATCCCTGGATAAGATTTGTGCAAGCACGTGGCCTGCCTTACACAGCATGCTTACACAGCATGTTTACACAGCATTAACACTTAAATACTCTTAAAAACAAACCTAGCTGCATCACGTGCTCCTGGAAAGTAAACACGTGCTCATTAATGTGAATGAATCATCTGTTTTACTAGCACAATGCTTAAAAAGAAGCAGCTCTCACCTCACTCTTCCAGCACACAGACGAGAAAGACCACGTTCAGGAAGTCCTGCAGAAGAGACACGAGGAAGAAATGAATTGTGGGTTGTGCGCATGCGCACTGTGGCCGTAGCGCCAATACTTATAGAGGCTTATAGAGGATATAGGAAAAGTTCAACATATCTGTCCTGTGTTTCTGTTCATATTTAATAACAACGCCTTGTGAAATTAAATATTTTATAACGAGTTAAACTTACATCATGTTATATGATGATGATACATAAATCTGGATTAATGCCACAACTAAATCCAAATTCGCTACTCTGTAATCCTTGCTGTCCAAGTCTTTTAAATTTCTTCCAAAAATATTTCCTGGTTTGCTGCCATTGGTTACAATGCAGCACAAGAAACGGAATCCCGAGCTCCGATTGGTGAAAGTGTCTGTAAGTCAAACTCAAAGCCCGCCCCATTTCTCTGACATCACCGCAGCGTCACTGGCGGAGTGGGCGGGGCTTGTGCTGCACGGACTTGGTTAGCTAGTTACCTGCCGCAAGCACTGATGTTTACTATCAATCCTTTCAGTTTTAATGTGATGAGGCACTTTCAAAGCTCAGAATGAATTGATGTAAATTTCTGAGACTGTTTGTACTTTAGGCTGGGTGCTTATGATAGTTTTCAGTGAGGAATAAATCGTGCTGCATGTCAGTGCTCTATCATAAGGACTGCAGTTGGCCTCTTGGTCCAAGCTGCATGAGATCTGCTGCTCCTGCACTTCCGGTCATGTTTATTTCATAACGATGGCGTCAAGGAGTACAACTGGGAACTAAATGACTGTCAGAAATATCGCCTCCATCTGTAATATGGTAAGTGCACAAGCTTTAAATCCATTGCTAGTGTGCTAGCTAGCCCAGCTCTTTGCTCTCTGTGTGTGTGTGTGTGTGTGTGTGTGTGGGGATGCTGATGTCCATGGTGGGTTTGCCTGCTCTCTGACAGACAAGTGCACAGCCTCCATGCATAACTAGGTGCCCTCATTATACACTATACCACAGTGTATAATAATAATAAAAAATGTAAAAAGAAAAACTTGTCCTATATATGTATATATATATATATATATATATACACTTAACCTTTATTTAACCAAGAAATGCCCTGAGAATGAGATGAAATCTCTTTTTCTTTCGAGGGAGACCTGGCCAGGAAGGCATGCCGTTACAGAGTTAAAAGTCAAACACACAAATACAAACATAAAAAATACAGACAAAAAATAAATAAATAATACAAAACACATAATACAAAAATCCAGCTTATGAATAACAATGACACTCTTCAGTTACACCACTTTTTTTTTTTATCAGAGCTTTAAACTCTCTCATTATAACAAAGTGATTAAGCTGTAATGGGTTCTGAAGATTATTCCATGACCAGGGAGCAAAATAAGCAAAAGCCTTTCTTCTGATTTCTGAACACATCCTGGGTATATGTGCTATAGATCCACCATCTAGAAGATCGAGAATCATAACTGCTGCTGGTAGGAAACACACGATTACACAAATAAGAAGGGAGTTTTCCCCGTATAGCTTTGGAAATAAAAGTATACCAATGTTGCTGTCTCCTTGAACTTAACATATGAGTGTTTTTCCTGCTCTAACACACCAGATCCAGCTCCTCTTCCTGGTCTGAAGTGGGTGTGTTAGCGCAGGGAAAACACTCCAACGTGCAGGACAGCAGGTTCTCCAGGACCAGGGCTGGGATCCTGTGCACTCTACTACATGTATGACGATGATGAGTCCGGATCCAGGATTTTTCTCAGACCCTCCGGCAGATGATCAGTGATTCCGGCTATGTGCTTTGATTGTTCGTACTGTAGCTCCTGGACCAGTTCCTGTGTGTTGAAACAGAAACCCTTCAACTTGACCTGCAATGCAAATGTGAAAACTGTATCTAAGCACAGCATCTTTTTACACAAACGTTGCAAAGGTGCATCTCTGTCCGGATCATCCACGCTTCTCCTTTCAGTCAGCGTGAAATCAGGCTTGGGTCAGGGTTCAGATCTTAATACTAAGGTGTGTAAGCTAAACTGGATGATATATCTTTGACTCCTAGGCGCAGTTTTCATTTTGTTAAACCGTTGACCTGTGAAGCTCATTTGTTGTTGCCAGCATTCCTAAAGTTTCTCTGAAGAAGGAGAAGATGATGACTCTCATCTGACCCTTCTGGAGATCTGTCCTACAAGAGAGCTTAGTTTAATCCATAATCTAATACAGCTGCTTATAATAATTACATGATTTATTGTCCATAATTTGATTAGGAGGGTTCGATCAAACTATTAACTGCAGGAGGATAGATCATTGGATGGAAATTTGGATATAGCGAATAGGATAATAAGGATGTTTTATTATCTGAGCTGATGTGTGCTAGGTTTTTGCTTTTTACAAGCTGAACTGTTCCTTGGTGCTGGTTATGTGACCACCATGTAGCACGTGTCTGGTTTCAGGTACAGTATAAGAACGTTATATTTCACACGGCTCTTTCCTCAGCCGTAAGTACAAGTGCATCTATGTGTGAACGTGTGTATCCTCCTTGTCTGTGTACACAAGCGTGTGTGTAGTTTAGCTCAAGCAAGACATTCTGGCTCTCTTTCGACAGAGACTGAAAGGGCAGGAATGTCTGTTTAAATGATGCAGCTGAAAGTCCAGTCATTCCCCTTCTACAATGATGCCACTTTATTTCCACCGTCTTTGAGATTCTGCAATATCATTAGCCTTTGTGTGAGTATAATGTGCCTAGTTTCAACAAAGAAAATGTACGTTCTTTAATTTCTCTGTTACACAATGCAGCACTTATATACTGTTGAGGCGAAGGACATTTTAGGCCTCTAATGACTGAAATACAAACCTTGCTTGATTCAGGTTTCCTCAGGGGGAAGAGAAGTTGAAATGCTTTCTCAGATTATTATTGTCACATGATGCACAGTGCAGCTATTTAGCACCAGTCACCTGTCAGTCATGTCTTTTGCGCTTCCTGGACCATGACTGTGATGTCTGTTTTAGAACACACTGGTTGTACTGAGTCAGATGGCGGATGTCATTAGTGACTGGGGAGATTTATGTTTCATTCTCATAACTCCATATTGCAGAGAGTTTTTTTGTTTTGTTTTGTTTTGATGATAGCGGTAGTGAGTTATTGCTTTGTGACTTAAAGTTTGTGCCAATATAGATTGGTATTTAGTGAGATACATGATTTCCTCTATCTTTAGAGCTCCAGTCCCAGCTGAAAAGAAACAGCCCCATAGCATGATGCTGCCATCACCATGCTTCACCGTGGGCACATTGTCACATGCAGGGAGTGAGGAGTATTTGCCAGATATTCCTGCAGCTCCTTTAATGTTGTCGTAGAGCTCTTGACAGCCTCCTGATATGTTTTCTTCTTGTCATTTTGCCAATTGTGGTTCTCAGTAGTCACTGAGAACCCCCATTTTCTCCACTTGTAGATGCTAGCTTTTTAATTTCGTTGGTTGCTCTATCACATTAAAGGTGGAAGAAAGATCTGACCTGCTTTATCTCGGTTTCATTTTTTACTTCACAAAATCCTGCAGTTTTAACAGGGATGTGTAGACTTTTTTATATCTGCTGCAAGTGCTTGTTTTAGGGCTCGTGACTGTGCAAGTTGCGCTTGATTATTATTTGGGCACATGGCCATAAAGGCTATACCTGTGCTACGAACTCAGTTACTTATTTAATATCCCCAGAAGCATCGCTTCTCTGACGGGTCTTTTTAAACGTTGTCTGTGTTTTGTTTTGAGTTTGGTTTTGGTGGGAATCTATAGATAAGAGCACATTATACTAAAGAAAAAGAACAATACATCTTTTCCCAAGGGATATAATGAAATTTACCAACCTGTCAGTTCAGATGAGATATACACTATATTACCTGGTGTTTGTATTGGTCATTTTATGGTGTAATATAGAGTAATTATGCACACAGTCCATAAGAAATGACTGAAATGACAGATTTGGACTAAAATCCCAGAGATACTCTGGTAATAATTGTAATTTTCCACCTCTCCATGTAAAACTAATCCAATCTGAATAGGATTTTAGAAAGATATTTTTGAGAGTGACTTTTCATTATGTCTTTATAAGCTGAAAGAGAGTGTAGCTGTGAGGAAAATCACCAGTGAGGCAACTGTCAGATCATACATTACAACTAACCGTGACACTGCACCAACCCTAACGCTGATGATTTTCAAAAGGATGAAAAAGACTAGCCAAGGGACTGTGGCAGTTCAGTGGCTAACCTCAAATCCCTGAAGGACAGAGGACGATAGAGTGAACCTGTACATCATATACATAAAGAGAAAGTCTTATACAGCAGTATAGATTAAATAAGATGGAATAAATATTCCATTCTGTTTCATACAATGTCCCATATCACAGGTAAGTTATGATTATATGACATGATTAACTTTTTAACACATTGTTAATGAATCCCTTGATGAAACACAACCTAAATCTTTGATACCACTTAACATAAAGTGAAACCCTGCACCCTTTGCTGCTTATTCATTGTTCTCTGAGTCTTCAACACATCCTATTAGGTGATTCTATGCATTATTAATACTGTACATGGAACACTATGTCTTACCTCTGAGTATTATTGGGTTCCTTGCTGGACTAGTGGCTAGTACGCGGCACTCTGATCGCCGCAGTCCGGGTTCGATTCCTGGTCAGGGAGCCAACCCCAGCCACTGGAGGGTTGCATGAGCCAGTGCACGCTCAGTGTCGGTCCCAAGCCCGGAAAATGGAGGGCGTCCGACGTAAATCTTGTAAATATGCGTATGAGTGATCCACTGTGGCGACCCTGAATGGAAGTAGCCGAAAGACGGGGGGGAAATTACTGAGTAATATTAGGCATGCTTTCACCGAGTTACTGGAATTGTTCTGCTGGATGATTACCTGGTTCCCACTGCACTGCAGAGACGCTTATTATATGAAACAATAAACATGTGGCAAGCTGTGTGACAGATATGGCGTTAAAAATAGTCAACATCAAGGAAGCTGAAATTATTGTTTTTTTTCTTTGTTGTGCAAATATAGCTACAATGCACATTATTTTTTTCGTTAAATAGATAGTTATAGCATCAAGGTGACTGAAACTAATTGACCAGATATGAAATCTGCTTGTCCTTGGTGCCAGGGTTAGTGATTTATTGAGTTATTGGCTCAGGGGATAAAAAAAAAATCTATAATATGATGTTCCTGAGCTGCTGAGAGTCGCCTTGACAATCCTGTGATGGTAATTCACAGTCAGCGCTGTGTCAGGGGTGTTGGGTTGGAAATTTGTACACATATATCATACGCCAGCTCCGATACGTTAAATGTTGTTCTGTCTCTGCTTCTACCATGAAAAAAGTAGGACTACACAACGACAGGCGTCCAGTCAGGGAAGTGAGAGAGCAGGAGAGTACAGTATAATCAATAAGAAAAAAACTGATTCAGGCATGATGGAGTTTTAGCTTTCTTTCTTGCTGAACGGATAAGACATTTATTTATTCCCTACTTTGACGTGAACCTAGTGAATGCTAGTAATCTGATTTATCCTGACTATGGGATTTGTATGGTTAGGCAGCTGCAATGTTGGGGCAATTAGTTCAAATTCTGTTTTAATTGCCATCAGTATGTGTACTCCTTCATCTGATCTGTGTCTTTAAGCAACCAGACATGATTCTACACACTGTATTATAGTTACCTAAGGTTAGGTGATTCATAAGTTCTGTAGAATACAGTGGATATAAAAAAAAGTCTATACACCCCTGTTAAAATTACAGGTTTTTGTGAAAATGAAACTGTTGTAAATCATGTCAGATCTTTTTCCACCTTTAATGTGATACCAACAAAATTCAAGTGAAAAGCAAATAGTTTTAGGGGGAATAAAGAAAGAAAGACACTAAAACTTGGCCTTTATAAAACAATAACACCCTTTAACTCGTTAAATCTCTGATCTTGGTTTTATTTTTACAATAAAAAACTGCCATTTTAACAGGGGTGTGTAGACTTTTTTTTTTAGCTACTGTATGTGCTGTTTGTGATACCGCAGAACAAGCTCATTTACACAGTGGAAGATGCAGAAGCATTAATGCACAGGCACTGCTCCTGAATCAAGCACAGTAGGAGTGCTACGCTAATAGACAAGATCTTGTTGGAAGTAAAAGGTTTTGACAGTTATGTCAATTTGCACAGTAAAGCTTTTGTTTTCATGACTCATGACAGTAATCTGGCAACAGATCATTTATATTCTCATAGTCACGAATATTTGGACTGGATCCCAAGCCATAGTAAAAAGTAACTTAATACAGCTTTGATGGCATTTCTATTTAGGCAGCCTACTCAGTGTGCTCGTATGCTGTCTGGAACGCAGCTTTGAATTCTCCTTGAATGTGTATTAGTCAGCACTCGCAGCCAAGAGTTTAATCCACACAAAATGTTCTTTCGTGAGTATCTTGTGAGAGCATTGTTCCACCAGAGTTTCACACTCGAAGCAAATGTTTTGCTCTCTGCTACATGTGGTATGAGCATTAATATACATACACTCTAGTGTTTTTGGCTCACCACTTGTGAGTGTATATATACAGAAAATGTCCTAGAAACATTTTGCCACACCGTCTCTGATGTAAATAATTTTTTAGTGCTAAAAACAGGTTGGTAAGATGGCAGGTAAGAGAGGTAGTCGTCCTGTGAAGGTTGCATTTCACCAGTCAGTGAGGTCCAGTATGGAAAGCGTTAACCCCATAGTTCCTGCTTCACAGAAAAGTACAGACCCAGGATCTAAAATGGACCCTGGTTCCTCTGGTGGAAAAACACAAGATTCCAAATATTCTTTACTGATTTAGAGACAGACCTGCTAATACTGCTAGCATGTTACGTGTCTCATGATTGGCTTTGAAACACCACTGAATACCTGCAAACCCTGTCCATCTTTAAGTAACCACTTTATGCTAGTCAGAGGGGTAGTGAATCCCAGGAACACTGGGATTGATGCAGGAATACGCCATGGACGAGACGGCAGTTGATCTCCGGGCACTATGTACATATATTCATGCACTGATTCACATCTAGGGACAATTTTAGCATAGTCGATCCACCTACCAGAACCCTGGTGCTCCATCAGCGGACAGTGGATAGATTTTAACCAACCGGACTTCTTGCGAAAAGTGTTTTACTGATTGCACATTTGCACTATTTTTCCATATAGTGCACAATGATAGAAGGGATTTATTTATAATTGTACTATCCGTGGCACGCAGATGAGGTTGGGTTCCCTTTTGAGTCTGGTTCCTCTCAAGGTTTCTTCCTCATATTGTCTCAGGGAGTTTTTCCTTGCCACAAAACTACTTGTTGGTGACTGTGAAGACCATAGCATATGATTTAATAGTCATCAAACCATCCAGTTGGCCCTTGTGTCCTGGGAATGAGGAGCTTGTCATCCTGGAAGAGAGGACTCCCATCAGGATAGATGGTAAAGGTGATTCGCCATGATAAATTTGTATCACTCTGCACTGTATCCAATCCTTCACTCTAAGGGGAAAACTGGAGCCAAACCAACAAAGTGTCATAGAGCATAACAGACCCACTGTTTTTCCTTGAATTTGTCATCCCTCTTCAGTTGTGAACTTATGACAAGAACAGTTGGTTTTGGTGATGATTAATGTTTACAGGCTTGCAGTGTGTTCTGTAAGGACTTTAAAGTAGAAAGTGACAGTAAAATGCGATAGCATATCATGTCGGAAAGAATTTTTGTGGGGGAACTTTTCTAGATATTTAATAATTTGACAAACACAATAAGTCATCAAAGGAAAAACCACAAGATCTTACTCTCAGCTTTGTCCAAGATTGCACCTCACCTTGTGAAGCATGTCCTCCTGATCACGTCTCACCAAGAGACGTGAAGTCCAGCTAGAACGCAAGGTCGACACAAACGAATTCCAAATGGAGTCCAGATAGAAGTCCATGTAGAAGTCTGGAGGCACAACCAAAGATCCCAGAAGGTAACACCCTGCTATTCCAGTGGAGTTCTGGTTCTCCTCCAGAGGACAAGTCTGCAGACTGTAACCTTCTTTTCTGTTTCCTGGATCAGATGATAGACCCTGTAGCTTGTTCTCTGTAGAAAATGGTTCCTTGTGTCCTGTGTAGCAGTCAGGCCTACAAAACGTTCACTCAGACTTGTGTATGTCACCTTCAGGACTGGACGAGTGCTACCCCACTGGCTTGGGCAGTTAATAAGGCTTGAGCATGTCGCTGTCCAAAGGACCTTTTTTCAGAACCAGGGAAGCCCACATCAAGAAAAAGACACAGGCCAGTTCTCAAAAGGAACACATTAAAACTCAGCGGTTTGAAAGAGCTCTGGTAACAACTGCACCACTGGAAGAGAATCTGTCATGAGGAGAATTTTGAGACCAAAATGGCCGTGCTCTCTGGGTTGGAGTGACGATATTACTCTCTCATGTATGCAGAAGAGGGCGGATAGCGTTTTCCTCACAGTGTTCAGCTACACTGTGATGCAGGTTGAGCAGCAGCTTGGAAAGGTGCCTCAAAGGAATCACATGTTATTTGGTACCTGTCACTAAATTTAAAGCTAAAATTTAAAAACAACTATTGATTAAATTCCTAAACATATTAACAATTAGGAATTTAACATTTCCTAAATATTCCAAACAAGGATATGAAATTTGTTCTACTTTTTTCTATTGCACTTTTTCTCTTAAGAGTTTTTTTTTTTTTGGTGTTTTTATGATAAAGGAATAAGTTTTTCTATTGGCAGGAGCATGCAAGCTATGAACTACGGATAGCTTTCTGCTCTTGGAGCACACTGTACCCATTAAAACTCTGATGAGAGTTGCCAACTACAAATACTTTTGTTGTAAAGTCACAAGTGTCTGAGCCAGTATCCTCATAAGGCTTAACCACTATCAACTGGCAGTCGTTAGATACGTGACCTGAGATCAGGATGTTTGTATAGCATGCTTATGTATAATATAGAGGCGGTAAAAATATGACCAGAGCTTTGTAAGCTTGGCAAAATCCAAAAACTTGGATATATTTATTGATTGCTGAGGTTAATGGAGTGATTTCTTAGGCTTTGTGTAAAAGAGGCTGTTTTTTGCTCTTGTTTCTTTAAGACAACATTAAGCCCAAATGGTTCAGGCTGAGAACAAAACGTGCTCGCTGTCACACTGGCGTATGCACAGACACGTGTTTTTAGTGGCTTGGCTTTATTTGTCCTCATCTAGTCATCTAATCTCTGTTCAGTGCAAGCTTCGATTGATTTTTTTGCAAGACTGTGTGTGTTGTTACTATAATAAAATTATGGCTAAATGTTTTATTTGTGATTGAAATGCTGATTATTTGGTGATTCATCTCTTTCTCTCTGCTCCTTTTCCCTCTTCAGGGCACCAATGCCTCTGCTCTGGAGAAAGACATTGGTCCAGAGCAGTTCCCCATTAATGAACACTACTTTGGATTGGTCAATGTGAGTATCATTGAGTCCTAAATCTTTCTGATTAAGTCACGTATTTGTACATGAGCCAAAGTAATTAAAGGAGTTTTGTGGACCATGACCTTGTTTGGTCCAATAAGGCAAAACATTGCATGCGAAAGCACTGCATGGAAAAAAGATCTTACATTCATTCCAAGCCCATGTACCACAAAAAAAACCCTCTCAACAAAACATCCAAAATCATACCGTGCACTACAAAATGACATTCATAGTGTTTAAGGAGGTGTTTTATGAATGACTAAAAGAAACGAGGATGGTAACATGTTGTTCTTGGTCAGGTTGACACTGGAGCTTTTCACTGGATGAAGCTCAATCAAAGCCTCATTGCAGCATCAATTAAGCAATTACATATTTAGCAAACACTACAGGGTGCTTTGCCCCACTCCAGTGAGAAGTAGGTCAGCATTACAAGAACAGGAGCAGATTTTACAAACATGTAAAAGTAGCATTTTAATAAGTGTTTTTGAAGGATCTTCAATGGAACTGAGAATTTGCCTTCTGCCTAATTTTAATGTTTGAATACCCATCAGAGTTAATGAACAGATACTCGGTTAATCGCTAAGAAGTGTCACTTTTCCACTGCTTCCATTGCTTTTGTCATTAGAAGCACAAGAAGTTTGTCTTGGACAGACGTAACATAGAGAAGTAATGAACAGAAGTAAGCACACAGTAACTCAATATTTTAGCTTGTAGCCCTGTCGCAGCAGCGTGTGCTCCAGTGTTGGTTAAAATTTACATTTTATGTAAGTGGGAGTAAAAATTTGTAATGAGTAATACTGCATTCGACTTACCTCAGATGTGAGAAGTTGGAGCTTGGAATGACCATTTCAACCTCCGTGCATTCAAGGCACAAAGTGAGGGGAAAAAACATGGACGCCTCCATGTTCGTTTTTTTGTCATCAACAAGCTAGCCAGCTTGTGAAGAGTGATGTATAACTGTGAAGAGTGATGTATATTTTTCCTCCTCAAAATAGATTTAACAAGCAAATGTGTCTGTATGTTGATTGATCTTAAGTAAATACTTGTATATACAGTATAACATATTTAAAGGTAAGAAGTGCGACTTTGTTTACTGCTGATGCTGTGAGCGGCCATGATGATATGACGTCACTTGCTGAATTCGGAGTCGAGGATACATCCTGAGTTCCAGAGTAGGAGTTAAGGGGGAGGTTTATTTGGTTTCTCTGGTTTTTCTCTTTGGTCGTAGGTTGAAAATTACGAGTTATGATCTCTAGTCGAATGTAGCATTAAACACAACAAGGCATGTTGTTACAGGAAAATAATCAACAACAATTCAAAGCTGAGTTGATTTTCTTTCCTAAAGCAGCACATCTCAAAGTGTCTTATTCCACAGCAATTCGCTACATACTTGATTACGTATTTTTTTATCCATTTATAGTTACATTTACTGTTGTGGAAAGTCCAGGAAACAAGTTAGTTTCTGTTATTACTTATGTTAGAGCAGCCATTCCATCACCTGCTCTTGAACCTACCAAGACAAAAAAAATGCAGCATGTTAACAAACAAAAAAAAAAAAAGTCACATAAACATTAACAAGCTCTTTACAGATAGCTTCACCATACATTATGAGACTTCGATTATGTAGAGCGTCCCTACACTACTCTCTGTGAATTAGTTGCTACAATAGAAATGATAAGGTATTAGAGCGAGTGCATTTATATAAACCGGTCATTTGCCTTACAGCTGACGCTACTGTCCAAAGCCTTGCAGTTATAGAAAATTAATCAACACCTTCTGACCAATCGGATTCAAGAATTCAACAGCACTATAGTATACAGTTAGATAACAAACATTCATTGGCAATGTTTACAGTAATCTGACAGTCAGTATTAGGGCTGGGCGATATGGACAAAATCTTATATCACGATATGGATGATTTCATATCTTGAAACGGTATATGATCACGATCTATGACGCTTTCTCTAAAATTGATGAAAAAATTATATATACAAAATAACTGCATGCATTCATGACTGCTTTTCAATAATTCTCTGAACTAAACACCAGTGAAAGGCACTTTTTCTATTCGCCTTTTATATAGAAGTGACATTGAAGAGAACTATAAGAAATGAGAACCAAAAAAAAGCCATAACACTGTCAGAATGGGAACAATATGAATTCAAAATCTAAAAAAGTAAATATTAAAACATTCTATTCTCTATTCAACTCCAAGTTTCAGGAGTCCAATGTCAGAAGTACCTCCCTTTTTTTGAGATACAAGTTCCTCATCTTTGAGTTGGGCTGATGCCTGTTCTGTGTCGGAGTGTTGTGGGGAGTTTTGCTCTGTGTCACACTCCTCCACGCTTGTTTTTTTTTTTTTTTACAGCGCACCACTAGTAGCTTTTAGCTCTAACCTTAGTGATGTAAATCAGCTGCTGAAAAGTGGCTTTTGTGACATTGGCAATGTAGACAATATAGGAAAATATCTATCAATAGACATTTTTTCTATCGTCCTACGATACATATTGCCAAGTTGGTACAGATATTTTCACGATAAATTTACAAAAAAAACACGGAGGCCTGCTTGTTCATCTATTGTTAGCAAAAGCTAAATGTGTTAAAATGGCAAGTAGTCAGTGTTATAGATTTAACAAGTGAATATATCTGTATGTTGTTTGATCTAAAGTAAATACTTGTATATACAGTATAATACACAGTTACACGACCACGTTATAACGGTTAAAAAGAGCTCTTCAGTAGCTTTAACACAACATCAGAAGCTGTGGAAATCAGGCAATTTAGCCGACTTTGGAGCTCTATTTCTGCTACTAAGCTCATTATGTTTTAGTTGATCATTTTCCCTAGTTCAGACACTTTGTTTATTTAATAAAATATTTTGGCATAATTCATAATTTTATTTATTTATTTTAAGATGTTTTGAACCTGTAGTACATTTGGTTTACAATATTAAATTTCTGTTTGTAGCAATTTTTGATTTATTTGGTTTTATGCAGACAAAAATGCAATGTGTTTTGTGTTGTTTATTGTACAGAAATAAAAAAGGAGTCTTTTCAGTCATAATTTTTCTTCATTCAAATTTTGTTCAAAATATTCTGACAATCAAATTGAAATCATGAAGCTAGTATCATAAATCAAATCGAATCATGACCGGAGTGTATTGTTACACCCATAATAATGACTAGTTTAAAACATCTCCATTTTTACTCTCCGTTTATTTTCTCTTTTTGTTTGTTTGTACAAATTTCTGAAACGCATTAAAAAAAGTCATTCGCAGCCCAAAACATGGCAAGTTTGGTTTACTTCCTGTATTTGGGTCGATTTTGATCCACACCCAAGTGCAATTTCTGTGTTCTCATCTGCACAAACAAACTGCACCGTTGAGGGATACGCACCAGGGTTCAATTCAAATAGACTAAACACTGCATAAGTGAAAGCACCCTTAGAAATTCAAACCGCTTCTATAACAGATTTGAAAGTTGATAACGTTGGGTTGATAAGTTCAGCAGTCATGGATTATGTCTAGTTTTACTCTAGAAAAAGGCATTTGCTGTAGCAAGACAGTTGGTTTATCTAAAGAAAACAATGGTGTACTAAAATTTAATGTGCATTTTATGAATATAATCACCATTTTTTCCGCTTGTGTTATTGCACATGCTTTTGTTTGCAAGAGAACAGGAGTAATCAGTAGAATTTCACCAGCTCTCAGAAGCCCCATCCATTCTCTGAAACCAAGCCAACTGTGACTACTGTTCCACATTGCATTGTTTGTAAATTAGGGCAGGTCATGATTTATTCTGGAATAGAAAGTCTTGTCTTATTTAATAATAACAGATGATGGGGATTTGATCCAAGTTTGTCTCTTACAAAATGTACTGGTTTAACCCCTCGTTTTGAAGCATTGAAGATTATGTCCTACTCTCTTCCTGCCTCTTTGTTCCCTTAGCTGTGATTGCATTACAGATGTAGTTCTTTTCACTGAAAGCACAAAGATGATCTAAAAATACAGTATGCATTTCCCTCTCCTGCTCGTTCACTCTCACTCACTCTCTCTCTCTCTCTCTCTCTCTCTCTCTCTCTCTCTCTCTCCTTTTGCAGTTTGGGAACACGTGTTACTGTAACTCAGTGCTGCAGGCGCTGTATTTCTGCAGGCCTTTTAGGGAGAGCGTGCTGGCCTACAAGGCACAACAGAAGAAGAAGGAGAACCTGCTGACCTGCCTGGCTGACCTTTTCCACAGCATTGCCACCCAGAAGAAGAAGGTGGGAGTCATCCCGCCTAAGAAGTTCATCTCTCGCCTGAGAAAAGAAAATGGTGAGGAAGCCAACGTATCTGTCACAGCCACTGAAATTTGAGATGCACTCTCATACCACCTCAAATGTCGATGATAATCTGTTGTTGGTGTTGGAAGATCCGTTTTGTTTGGTTGATAGTTGGCCTATCTGCTTTTGTTTTTAAAATGGTTAAAAGTGGTTACAAATTGAGTGCCAGTAAGCTGAACAACAATACTCAGCCAGTGGATATAAAAAGTCTGCACACACCTGTTTAAATTACAGGTTTTTGTAATGTAAAAAAAATAAAACCAAGATGAATCATATCAGATCTTTTTCCACCTTTAATATGGTATAGCAACCAACAGAATTCAAGTAAAAAAAAACATTAAGTGAATAGAACCATTAAGAAACATTAAGCAAGTAGAAACATTTTAGGGAGGAAAAGAACTTAATTTTAAAAAGTAACCTGGTTGCACACGCTTTTATATTGAGGCATGTGACTGTGCTCAGAATTAACCATCACATTCAAACTCATGTTCAATAGTAATTATCATAAACCTGTCATCACTGAAGTAACTGTCATTAACCCAGAATAAAGATCAGCTGTTTCTATAGAATATTCTTGACACTTTCTTGCTTTCATCTGACTGCTGACGCCACGGTCCATAAAGAGTTTACATAGCATGTACGGGATCTCATTGTTGAAAGGTATCAATTAGAAGAGGGGTAGAAAAAATTTATAAGCTGTTAGATGTACCGTCATCAACAAATAGAGAAAATGGAGCTTCACAGTGATATTCCTAAGAACAGGACGTCCCTCCAAAACAGACGGAATGACAAGAAGAAAAATTATCAGCGAGGCTGCCAAGAGACCTACAGCAGCACTAAAGGAGCTGCAGGAATATCTGCCAAGTACTGCTTACTCCCTGCATGTGACAACAATCTCTCATATTCTTCACATGTCTGGGCTATGGGGTAGGGTGGCTAGACAGAAACCCTAACCCATGAAAGAAAAAAAAAAAAAAAAAACACATCCAACCCCAAACCATGTGGAAAAATGTGTCTTATGAGACCAAGGTAGAAATTTTTTGGGCATAATTCTAAAAGATATACAGTACTGTGCAAAAGTCTTAAACGCAATTTTGTTATAGATGTTTATTTTATGACTTCTGTCATAGAAAACATTTTAGATTTCCAAACAATACTTTTCTAATAAGAAAAAATTAATGTTTCAAAAAATGTTTGCATGTCAGTATGAAAGTAGCATATTACATAACAGACTATTCCTCAGACAAAAACATAATGAAGGCTGCTGGGTTTTGCTGCCATAAATAGAAGCAGTAGAGTCTCCCGAAGAGCTGTGGAAGATTTCAAGACGCTCAGTAAAAGCAAATTTCCTTATAAACCTGCACAAATGTTTGTAACACCAAATATTGATTTTGTTTAGTTTATTTCTGATTACAGTGCTATATAGTATTTTGTAGTGTAGCAATGTTTAATTTCATAAGGTCTTTGCATGTGCCTAAGGCTTTTGCACAGTACTGTATTTCATACAAAAACAAGACAGCTCATCACCTAAAGATCAGCATACCCATGGTGAAGCATGGTGGTGGCAGCATCATGCTATTGGGCTGTTTCTCTTCAGCTGGGACTGGAGCTCTAGTCAAGATAGAGGGAATCGTGGATAGCTCCAAATACCAATCTGTTTTGGCACAAAATCTGCAGGCGTCTGTTAGACAGCTGAAGAAAAATTTCACCTTCCAACACAATAAAAACCCAAAGCACAAATCCAAGTCAACAAAGGAACGGCTTCAGAAGATCAACTTTTAGGAAAGACCCAGTCTGAGCCCAGATCTAAATCCTATCCAAGACCTGCAGAGTGATTGAAAGAGGACTGCACACAGGAGATCGCTTCACAATTTGATAGATCTGGAGCATTTTTGGGGAAAAAAATAGAATAAAATAGCACAAAAGATGTGCTAAGTTGGTAGACTCTTACTCAAAAACTCTGAGTGCTGTATTACAATTACAAAAGATGCTTTAAAAAAGTGTTAGTTAAGAAGTGTGTATATTTATACTTATATAACCAATTAGTGTAAGTTCTTCTTTTTCCAAACATTTCTCTTTGTTTTTCGCTTGAATTTTGTTGGCTGCTATTTCACATTAAAGGTGGAAAAAAATCTGACATGATTTATCTTAGTTTATTTTTTTTACCTCACAAAAACCTGCAATTTTAAAAACGATGTGTAGACTTTTATATCCACTGTATATAATGATATTGGCCCTACCTGTAACATCAATAGTTGTTTCTTTTTTTTTTTTATAAAAGATGTTTGATATCTACAACATGTGGGATTAATTGAAGGGAAACTCTTTTATCAAGAAGGCGAATGTCCATGCGTACGCCAGCGTCAACAGAACTTGGGGTTCTCTCAGAGTTGGCCTGCTGTAATTACAACACAGCTCACTGACACACTTGAGACAGCGAGACAGTGAATAAACAGCTAAGGTGTTTATTCTGGTTCCCCACAGCATTTGTGTTTATACTGGTCCCCCATGTTGGCATTATGTGTGTCAGTTCCATATAGACATGTTGCGTTTACAAGCGTAATGCATTTACAAGCGTGGTGCATACAGAGACGCAGCATGACGGATATGAAATGTGCGTCTCGTGGAGTTGTGTGAGTTGAAACATTCAGTGAGACGCACCAATGAAAACACTTTCAATGTAAAGTGCACATTTGGAGCTAATAGTAGGGTTATCTTACAGAAGGTTACAATTAAACAAGGACCCGCTCTAGCAGACAGAATTGCATGTGGAAGCCAAGGCTGTAATTTCCCTATTGCCACATGATTCAATTATACACAGTGCAAACATAATCACAGGTTAACACTCGTACTCCAGGATCCATGATGCTAGTGTAAGCCCAGATCCTAGCACTAGTGAAAATCAAACCTGCTCCTTTTAACAAAAAAATTTTAACAATATGGACACATATTGTACTGAGTGATGTATATTAGTGATTAGTGATAATAGTGATGTGATTATACTAAGTAAAATGTATCTCTGTGCATTGTTTTGTGCAGAAAAATGATGTGTAAAGACGTAAGAAAAGAGCCAGAATGGTTTTAACAGTATGTAGATGTCCTAGTAATGAATTTGCACCTGACCTTTGCATACAAACAGTAAGCCTTTGTGTAATATGGTGTATCTGTGGAATGTGGAACAGGTGGGGGGTGTGTGTGTGTGTGTGTGTGTGTGTGTGTGTGTGTGTGTGAGCGGTATGAAAAGATACTTGTTCTGCTCCTTCTCTGGATCTCTCTCAGTAAATGAATAATACTGGCCTCTGTCAGAGAAGAATCAGTCAGATGACTATACACACACACACACACACACACACACACACACACACAGGGTGATTCCAATTTTAACACTGATGACTCTACAGTGCTGTAGTGGAAATATTGTAACATTATAACACAAGGTGTTTTGGTTACTAATTATGACCTTTTTGTCTTTCCTCCAAAAATATATAACAATACGGTAAAGAAAAATAATGCCAGTGTTAACAGTAAGTTTTTGAATCACCCTGTACTTGCAGAGCTTGCATGTACATACACATAATATAATACACACACATAATATAATAACGTATGTTATGTGGATAACCATTTTCAAGTCGTTAAAACGTGTGTCGCTGCACTGCTCTCTGTCTCCCCCTTCAGACCTGTTTGATAACTACATGCAGCAGGATGCTCATGAGTTCCTCAACTACCTGCTGAACACGGTGGCAGACATCCTGCAGGAGGAGAAGAAACAGGAGAAACAAAACGGCCGGCTGAAGAACAACGGAAGCACCGTCACTGCCGAATCTGAGACCGAGAACAAGACCGAGTCCACCTGGGTGCACGACATCTTCCAGGGTACGCTGACCAATGAGACGCGCTGCCTCAACTGCGAGACGGTGAGAGCTTCATCTTTATCGCTTGTGTTGTTTTTGGCATCTGAGTGCGTCTTGGAGAGTTGGAACTCAGACTGGCAATATATTTATTTTACCTTAGTCACTGAGAGAATGCCTAAAAATAAGCACTCGTTTTTTTTTTCTCCTTTGTCGTCATCTTTAGCCTTTCCTATCCTCACGTTCACGTTCTGAGATGCAGCGTAGAGACACGCAGTCATCTCCCTGTGTGTGAAATTAGCTTGACTGTATAAAACTGTTGAATTTCTGGAATTATAGTGGTTTTTTTTTTTTTTTTTCATTTGTTCATATAACATAAAAGAATATATACAATAACGTGTCAGACTTCCATCTTTGGTATTTTCGTTCAGAATTGACCCTTGAAAATGTATATACACCATTTTTTAAATATTTACTATCACCTGTTTTGTTGCGTTACAGCTTTTAAAGCATTTCTAGTGATTATCAGAAGATTTACATTCCTTTTTGGAATTTTAAACAAGTAAACTTCACTTACATGCCACTCATTTTTGAGTAAAATCAGCAGGATTTGTGTTTTGTTTGTAGACCAGAGAAATAAATAAAAAAATAAATAAAATCAACTCTTTCATTTCCAGACTTAACCAGTTCAGTCAGTCCTGTTAGTGTGTGTAATGTGTAGTCACAATGAAATGTGCCAGATGTATTCGCTGCATTTCTTGCACATGTTGCTGGATTTATGTCCCTTGGGGTGCAACGCTCAGGTCAGAATTATAACCAGGGTTGCCAGGTCTCAACAAAATTTCTACATCAAAAAAAAAAAAAAAAAACCTGAAACAAGCCCCAAAAAATTCCAGCTTTGGAAAAGCGAGAGATGTGAGAGATATAGAGAGAAAAGTTTTATTTTGCATTGTCTTATTGTCTGGCCCGTTCATTGTCTATGACTGGAACACCATGCATTTAGAATAATTTGAACACGCTGCTGAAAAGTCAGAGAAACCAGATATCATTAGGTTTACGTGTTCAGGTGCATAGTCTGGACAAAGTCATGAAGCTTTACGCCAGTCAGATGAGAGAAAAGCTTAGTTATGATAGAAGACATTAGAAAATCAGCTAAATTTGACTGGAACACTGCAGGAGATATAGTAGCATAACAACCAGTTTTTAAGAGGCGCTTCATTTGCACTTTGTGCTTTAGTTAAAAAAATTATGCTGCATTCGACTTACCTTGTCATTTTTGACCTACATGCATTCGAGCTACAAAATGAGAAAAAACTATAGACTTCTCCACTGTTAACAACAAGCTAGCCAGCTAACTGTGATGAGAAATGTATATTTTCCTCCTTAAAACAGTGAAATGTATAGCCAGTGTTATTGATTTAACAAGCGGACATGTCTGTATGTTGATTGATCTAAACCAAATAATTGTACATACAGTGTAACTCATTTAAAGATAAGAAGTGCTACTGTGTTTATTGTTGATGCTGTGAGCGGCCATGTTGATTTGACGTCACTTGCTGAACTCGGCATCGAGGAGATTGTGCTGAGTTTCCGAGCTTTTTGTTTTGGTTTGTTTTTTTTTTTGTAGTCGGAGGTTGAAAGTTACAACCTTTAGTTGAATGCTGTACAGGACTGATATTAATAAAGTGAGTTGATGCTAATAAATTTGACAATATAATAGAGAATTGGAGCTCTAGAATAGACTTACCTGCATGGAATACACACACACACACACACACACACGCAAACACCCCCGGGAATGATCTGTTTTTGCCAATTACAGGTAAGCAGTAAAGACGAGGACTTCCTGGATTTGTCTGTGGATGTCGAGCAAAACACTTCAATAACACATTGTCTCAGGTATTTACATATTCATCTCAAGCATGAGATAACCAAGAGCTGCACTGTCTCTGAGGATTCAATGAGGAGATATTTCTCTGTTGGAGTGGTTCTGATTTGACGTGCCTATGTGTACAGGGACTTCAGTAACACGGAGACGCTGTGCAGTGAGTATAAGTACTACTGTGAAACCTGCTGCAGCAAGCAAGAGGCCCAGAAACGGTCAGTGCGTTTATCCTGCGTTTTACCCTCACTGATTTCATTTGCATCTATGAATGGTTGATTCTGTGATCACATGCATGAACATGTGATGATGCCACTAATAGATAGACGAGAGTGTGAGTGTGTCTTTATAATATGTCATGTAAATAAGCAAAGGATAGTGGGATAGTGTTAGCTTTTGCTTTTGTGCAGTGTGCAGGAATTAGCAACAACAAAATTAGAAGAAAATGGGGTATTGCTTGATTATATCATGAAACATTTTTGTTTATCGTAAGTGTGTGTGTGTGTGTGTGTTGTGTCTCCAGCATGCGAGTGAAGAAGTTGCCCATGATCTTGGCCCTGCACCTGAAACGCTTTAAGTACATGGAGCAGTTGCAGCGCTACACAAAGCTGAGCTACCGCGTGGTCTTTCCGCTCGAGCTGCGTCTCTTCAACACGTCCGCCGACGCCGTCAACCTCGACCGCATGTATGACCTCGTGGCTGTGGTGGTACACTGTGGCAGGTGCGAGAGTGCAATAACACGCAATGGTTACACAAACTCATACCAAACATCAGGACGCCCTGAAACACCAATGTTTTACGTTGTTGTTGACGTTCTTACTTTATACCACAGCGTGGCTGAATTCTCAAATTTGATTGGTCAGAAGGATGTGCATTATCTTTGTATAACAGCACGGCTCGGACAGTAGTTCCAGCTATAACATGAACAAAAGGTTTATATTAATGCATTCATTCTAATACGTTATTGTTTCTATAGTAACAGCTCATACACAGGGACTTTACGGCGGACGCCCCATGTAATCTATACACAGATTAAAAAACGTTGTTTAACAAAGTAAAACATGTAATTATTGATGTGGTGATGTTTTTTTTTTGTTAGGAGACATTTATTTAAATTTATGGAAGGAGTCGAGAGAGAGAGAGAGAGAGAGAGAGAGATGTTCATGGAACGACTGTTTATCGTGGCTATAACATAATTGATAACAGTCTCTCTGGCGTTCCACAACATTTAACTAAAATGTAAAATGTGCAACTTGTCATTCATTAATAAATTAAACTTCGTATTCTTTGGGAAATTGCTGTGGTATAAGTGGAATAACACACTCCTGACCACGCCTTTATACAGAAATAATACATTTTGGGGTAGTACACTTAGCAATGTGCTGCATCATACGTATCCACACACGTCACCTTCTTGTGCGTTGTCTTGTGACAGTGGGCCAAACAGAGGACACTACATAACGATAGTGAAGAGTCATGGCTTCTGGCTGCTGTTTGATGATGACATCGTGGAGGTGTGTTTATGCACTTGTTTATTACATTTGGAGGAACTTTGCCTAATAGACTTGTTTGTAATTGACTCTTTCTTGCTTTCTCCCACACAGAAAATTGATGCACAGGCAATAGAGGAGTTCTATGGTTTGACTTCTGACATCTCTAAGAACTCTGAGTCAGGATACATCCTTTTTTATCAGTCCAGAGAGTGACAGGATCAGACGATGAATAAAGAGCAAAAAAGAGCAAAGGATGGAAATTAGGGGACAAAACAAACGGAAGAAATGTAGTTCAATCACTAACACCAAGCAGTCCACAGCCCACTCTCACACACTCACACTCTCACACTCAGGAGTAATTTCTGAAAGCTGTGCCAATAGCACCCTGACCTCATTTTTGCCAATACTACATTTCCCAGAATCCCCTCCTCTACATCATCACTGCACTCTGAGGGGGGGGACTGTGTGTTGGGGTGGGGGTGAGGGTGGGGGGATGCATCAGAACTGACCCTCAGTCAGTCACCTGCATATGGAAGGCACTTTACGAACAAAAAGCATCAAAATACATAGTGACAAACACTACAAAAACAGCAAAAGAACAACATATTGAATGACATCACTCTTGTCAAGACCTTGAAAGGAAGGAATCGAATCACTATAATATCAGCATCTAGCCGTCGGGAACTTTGGGAATCGTCCACTCCCAGATCTGAGTCCTCATTCAGAGAGAGGCCTTCAGTTTTTGCAACATTTTAGGGTTCTTCTCTTCTCTTCTCAGTGTGGTTTCCCTGGCACAGATGTGTGTATGAACAGGATATCTTAATTTATACGTTCATGTATTATATGTGTATGTTCAGTCCTCAATATCTGATTTCTCACAAAGAATTTTCCAGTGAATTATCTAAATGAAGCCAACAATGAATGAATGTTTGTTACCTCTTATCCTATTGGACAGTTAGGACTTTTGGCTTAAGTTATCTGGCTAACTAAGAAATCATGAGCTTTTTATTTTACCAAAGCAAAGAAACTCAGTTTGCTATAGTGGTTTAGATACCATCCGTGCAGTCGCTGCATCGTGGAGCATTATAGGAATAAGAGAAATTAACGGGGAGTGTTTCAGATACAGTGTCTGGTGAGTGCATTTGTCTGGACCAGGACAAAGGTAAAGGGTTTAAGTATGTTCAGCTATATTTAAGACAATTGTCTAGTCCAGTCTGATTATATTCTGGCATTAAGCCCTAATTGACACCTCCCTGAGAGAAAATGGGCCATTGCTGCTATACTCTCTATCTAAATTTGCATGATAGTCACCAGGCCATGGATATCTCAGGTCAACAAAGTCCTTCCTGCCTTACATCAGCAGTAGACTATGACAGGCAGAAAGACCTTCATCCGTTGAAAGTTACGTTTAAACACACAATGATCCTCCTATGGAGCCAGGATTCAAGGCTATAGCTCTGTTATTGCTTCATCTTTTCCGTACGTAACACAGCTGTTATCCAACCGCCATTGTGCTCCATGTTTCAGAGGAAACTAGTTCAATTCAGATTTGAATTACGCATAGAAGTCTGCTTACAGGTTAAAGATGTAGTAAATGTAGCGATATATATGCTGATGCTTATAGTATCTGAAGCACTGATCACCTTTTCCCTGCATTCATATTAACGTTTCCCTCTTATACAGAGGAAAGTCTGTTTAAAGCTCTGACTCTGAGCTACTATGACCCCAGATCTCTGCATAGGTCCAGTGGTTTCACTGTCTTAGGCCAGTTGAAGCAGTTGTACTAATTTCAATAAAATCCTGTAGGCATTTGTCCGGAGTGCAATGCAGATTCCACTCTGCCAGCTTGCACACTTCTCAAGTATTACACTGATATGAAATGATGGTCATTATGTTTTCTTAATGTAATAATAATAATAATAATAATAATAATATCTGTATTTGGTACTTTTTAAGGCTGATCTGAGATCAGTTCTGTTTCTCTGCAATGATTAACACTAAGGGAACGGTTTCAGAAGCTGATCCTAGTTCAGCATTAACAGACTGCATCAAGATCTTGTAATGAGTTCAGTTCAACGTACTCATGATGGCTGCTATGGACCCTCAAGTAGAAATGCACAATTTATCTAATTAGAGAATATGAAGGGCATTTTTTAAAGGAATTTTCTGATGTGTATTCATGAGGAGAGTCTATGGCTTTAGAGAGAAAACAATTGAAGGCCTAGTTGATGGAGAGAAATATTTTGCATGACAAGCTTATCTCTGACTGAATTTGACTGTGTATAATGACGTGAGCTCAACAAGGTAGAAGTATAGGGAAAAGATTAACATTCCTTTCCATGCTCATGTGCTTTTTCTTAAACCAAGGACAGTAATGTCAGACTTGTGGTATAATTAATAATTCCTGATTTGCACCTTGATTTGTCTGTGTGTGTTTTCATGTTTAATTTCTGACCTCATACAGTATTCTCACTCTACTAGTTAAAGATGTAATAAGTACCATTGAAATCTGATGGAATATTAATAAGATAAAGGATGTTGTATGAGAATTGAGGACTTACAGCAGTCTGGGAGCTCTGAATATCTGGAGCTTCATTTATTAAAAAACAAATTTCAAATCAAAAGTTCATGAATTTGATCTTGCATTAAAATCAACATACAAGTTAATTAAAAAAAAAAGTTCATATTGAAATAGGCTCATAAACATTTTCTGCTGATACACTGGTTGACTGCACACTCCCTGTACTGGCTGATGGCCAAAAGTTTGTGGACACCTGAACATTACACCTATATATGGTTCTTCCCCAAACCTTTACCACAAAGTTAGAAGCGCACGTTTGTGTAGGATGTCTTTGTATGCTGTAGCTTTACAATTTCCCTTCACTGGAACTACAGTAAGAGACTCAAACCTGTTCCAGCATGATGATGCCCCTGTGCACAAAGCGAGCTCCATGAAGACATGGTGTGTGAAGGTTGGAGTGGAAGAACTCGAGTGTCCTGCACAGAGCCCTGACCTCAACCCCAGAGAACACCTTTGGGATGAACTGGAACACCGACTGAACCCCAGACCTCCTCACCAACATCAGTGCCTGATCTCACTAATGCTCTTGTAGCTGAATGAACACAAATCCCCACAGAGATGCTCCAACATCTAGTGGAAAGCCTTCCCAGAAGAGTGGAGCTTATTATAACAGCAGAGGGGAACTAAAAATTTATTCTCCTGCAAAGGGAGAATAAATCTGGAATGTGATGTTCAACAAGCACATATGAGTGTGATGGTCAGGTGTCTACAAATTTTTGGTCATATAGTGTAAATGCTTTTCATCAGTCCATACCCTGCCATTGGCTGCCGAAGGTGATCCCCCTCAGAGCGTTCTGCATAGAGCTCATTCCTTCAAAATGGACCCCAGAAATAGTATAGAATACAAAATATACCAAACATTCAAGAGGGAACTTTTAATTTTGTGAAAAGATTTGTGAGAGGGATGAGTGACATCAGTCTAGTGATTAGTGGGTTAAAGCTCACGCAGCTCCACCCGTGTTATATAGACAATTGAAGGCCACTAGTCATTCATTCTCATTCATGTGTGTCTCGGAGAACAACATTAACCTAGAAAGCAAACAGATTTGTTCCCCTGGGGCTTCGGAAAAAGAAACCATGTCCTGCTACAGTATACTGTATAGAAATCTTGGAGAGGGTTTTAAGATGGAGTTCTCATTTATCTAAGCACAGTTTTTGAGGTAGTTTGTGGTTTGAAAACAATCAAGAGTGAATAGTATTTAGGAACAGTCATTCATGGATGTTTTTTTTAATCATTTGTAGCCATCTTAAATAATCTTAATTAGCTTATTCTCAGAATCAGGCTGTTTCTAAAAAAATTTTTTTATATATATCAATGAAGCCACTGCACTTCTGATGTTTCATCATGTGAGATGCAGCAATCCAATAATGTGAAGCATTTGACAAAAGTCTGAAAGCATTAGATAATATATGAACCGGTAGGTTACATATGTAACCGTGATTCCAAGACTGAATGGAGGACTGCCAGTGTAGTGCCAGAACTAGTAAAGTTTCCCTATTTGCTGGCTTCCTAGCTGAGGGTTTGTAACACTTTGTGATGCCTATTCCAGAAAATGCATTTCATGGACACCACTTACAATAAGTGCTGATACCTTTTTCTATGGGGACTAATGACTGCTCAAAGTGTCAGTATTGCTCCATCTTGAGGATGATGCAGAGCCTTATTTGTGCCGATACTGAGAGTTTGAGAATAAGAACCACTTGAGGGCTGATTCTGTTTCTACTGAGGATAAGAGTCACTGCAGTTCTGATGCTGCTCTATTGATGATGAGAATCACTCATCCCATTAGTACTGTACTCTTATCGTTGATGAGAATCACTCAAGGTAATGCTACATCCTTCTCTTGGAGGCGAGGATGGGGATATGCTTTTGATCAAGACTACTAAGCACTTCCGTTGCTCTGGATAAGGTCACTAGTAAATGTGAAATTCGCTCAAAGTCCCAAATGTCCCAAAATTGTGGGTGTTAAATTATCTAAACTAACTATGTGTGGTTAGATAATTAAACTATCTGTCTCCTGCTTTTCTTCCTTTTCTTCCTTTGCCTTGCCGTCACATCAGTTGCAGTAGTTATTTCATAGCCTACAAGGTTCCTGAGACACATTTGGCATTATGCTGCAATTAGGGCAAGGCTTTGGTCATGTCCATCGTCCAGCTCCATCAGTGCTTGGTGGGATAAACCACTCACCATTGTGCCTCGAAATACAGGAGATTAAGAAATTGGACAAGGTTGAAAGTTCAACAATTCACACGTTAGAATTTACAAGCTAAGCATGTTATGATCTTAATTTCTCACCGTTCACAGCACAAAGCTGCTGCATGACAACACAAACAATAGGCCACATGGTCTGCTCTTTGAGTCAGATCAGTAATATCAGTAATATTATTAGTAATAATTATATAATATATAATTAGTATAATATATAATTAGTAATAAAATCTTTTACTAGGGTTTAAGAGCGATCTTACCATCTTGAATCCACTTGTTCTGCTTCCTTGGCAAGACGGGAATGTGAAAGAGATTGAGTATGAGGTATCAGGGGCGTATTATAAGCTTCACACATGAGGTCACTGTCACAAGAAAATGATTTTGCTTTTAGTACATGGCTAAACACGAGTAAATAGGAAACGTGGTTCCAAAGGGAAAGTACCCTGGTGGTCCATGATGCAAGGAAGTAGAACCAACAATATGTTGTTTTTGGGAAGAAAAATAGTTTGTTTAAATAACATAGAGGCTTTTCTCTTTAACTCAAACCCTGAAGTTGCTCCAAAGGCCAACCTTTACCCCCTTATTCTCCCTGCCTTTGTTTGCCTATGCTTTGACTGCAGTGAAGTGAATTTCTATATTGTCAGTATTTTATGTAGGTGCCATTATGCATAAGATATGTACTGTATGTCCCTGTAATATTTTGTTACCCCTTTCTCACCAGTCAGATTTGAGAAAGAGATATGAGAGGTTGTTTTACTCCTTAACTACTGTGTACTCTAAATTATTTTTGAATGAATAACTTGTAATTAAAAGCACTACAGATGTGATCACAGAAGTTTAGATGGACTATGTAGAAATTGTTTGCCAGATGAAAATATCCTTGAAATTCGTGACCAGACTGCGTCAGTCTGCTATTGACACTCTCAGAGAAACAAATCACGAATCAATCCTCTGCTTCAACAAATCTAACCAAAAGAGAAAATTCTCATAAGTGTATAAGAAAGAGACTGTGTAATATATATACAGTTCTGCCTGACACGTTCGTGTAATGTGAAATAATGAAGCCTCATTTATCGTACATGTGAATATGTGCCATTTTCTCAGATACTGATCAAAGATAACTCTGATGTGTGCCGAATCCCAGGACACACACACACACACACACCTTTTAAACTGGAACATAGAAAAAAATACTGTTTTATTCATGCACAAAAAAGATATGCAGAATATCAGACAGGACAAAATATATATTTTTAATTTTAAGTGGGGCTGTAATTCCAAGGAGGAATTTAAAAGGAGTACTGAAGAGAAGACATGTCTTAAAAGAAATATAAATGATTAATTAAAGGAAGTTGGTTAAAAAAAATTTGTCTGTTTCTCATCAATTACTGTCTGTATTGTTGGATCTCTTTAATTGGGCATAGCTGTATCATTGAGACTTGATAACAAAGGCAAAACAAATGCTTAAACTATGAGCTATGCCCCAACACACACACACACACACACACACACACATATCTTGTCACAGTCATGTGTGTATACAATCAATGTGAGGGTCGCTACCTCACATGGAGTCGCTTGATTTACAAAATTTTCAAAAGAAATTCAATTCAATTCAATTTTATTTGTATAGCGCTTTTAACAATGGACATTGTCACAAAGCAGCTTTACAGAAATAAATACATTCAGGATATAAACTGTAAGTGTATGAATTTATCCCTAATGAGCAAGCCAGAGGTAATGGTGGTGAGGAGAAACTCCCTGAGGCGATATGAGGAAGAAACCTTGAGAGGAACCAGACTCAAAAGGGAACCCATCTTCATCTGGGTGATGATAAATTATAGCAATTATAAATAAATCCCTTCTATAACTGTGTACTACTTGGACAAATAGTGCAATTGTGTAACCAGTAAATTCATTACAGTTTTCACATGAAGTCTGGTTTGTTGAACCTATCCACTGTCCACTGATGGAGACCTGAGTGCAAAACTGCTCTTGGCAACCACAGTCCCAAACCATCACAGTAAAACTCCCCACATGAGATTCCCAGGCCATCTCCACGGCCCCCAAGAGGCACCATCCTCAGCAATCCCACTGATCTTGGGGCCATCCCCAGCAGCAGCGAGCAATCTCAATCAATGAGAGCTCCAACCAGAAGTAGAGCATCAGGATGGTTCAGGCAGGTCCAGAGAGCAGAAGGGGTCAGGATCACTGGCATCTCAGGAGTAGCATGTGTAGCTCGACAGAGAGAGAGGGAGAGATTATTAAGTGAGCTTTTTGTCCCGTAGTGGTTAAGGACAATGTACTTTGCATGCAGAGAGCAAGCAGAGACTCCAGCAAGACTAGCTCTGACAGCATAACTAAAAGGGAAAGCCAGAAGCTAACACAGACATGAGGGCACCCTGGGACATTAGCGGCCAGCCACTCCACCGTCAACAAACCTGAGTGGATGTGTGAGAGTGGGGGGGCGACAGCATCCAAACATCCCAGTTCACTACAACACACTATGCACAAATTATATATTGCTCTAATTATAGAGAGGGATTTTGTGTTAGAACATTTTGTTGTGAGCAGAAGTTAGAATATATTCAGTTCTGTTTTCTGTAACAGTCTTCTGGATGTTCTGGATTAGTTAATACTTTTGAATGTAAGGTCAGAGTTTTAGATTCGAGATGCAGCTCATGACAACAATCACAACGACAGCAGAAAGTTGTTTGAAGAGTTGTCTGCTGTGTATGAATTCTCTAAACATTTTACAGTTTGTCTTGGAAACCTGACAGACAGGGATATTTTGACACAGACATGCCAACTATAGTGGTTGTTGTTTTTAATCGTACAGATGTACATAAGACACACAGATGAGTGAGTGTGTGTGTGTGTGTGTGTGTGAGAGAGAGAGAGAGAGAGAGAGAGACACTCAGATTGCATCACTCGTGAGGTAAAAAGATGAGTGACTCAATGCCGTTGTCAAGGATACCCCGTTAGATTCCTAGTAATCTGCTTCTCGAGAAATCTGATAATTCTTCTGTTGTTGCTTTGCTGTTTTCTTACATATATGTTGTACAGGTTCTTAAGACTACAAATATGATCAAAGTTCTATTAGGTAAGATAATCAGATGATCACTGAAAGAAAGAATGCCATCCAAATATAAGTTTATTTGTACATGACTTTTTCCAGACATTGTTACAAAGCCATACGAAAATTCAGGTTTTAAATCCTTAGGAGGAATAATACGACCATCTGAATAATAGCATGAAAGCCAACAAAAGCAGAAAGGTAAAACAAAATCTACAAAATTTAATGTAGATTCTATAGTAGAAGCTCTCCATTAGTTTCCACAGAACCTGGGTGTTTATGAACAGAAAGGCATGTTCATGCTGATGTTCTTGTGTGCATCATCATTCCTTTAGTCTATATCTTCTCAGCAGCAATTTTGCATTGTTGTTTTTGTTGTTTCTCTCCTATTCATTCTCCCTATTGTTCTTCATTCATTCCTTCCCTCACACTCAGTGTTTTTTATTCTGTGGCCCTACACCTCCAAGGCTGAGTGAATGTCATTGTGTACTGTCTCTAAGTGTGGGAATGTAGGGCGTGTTGTGTAAGCACCTGTCCTTGCTAACTGAAACATAACATTCACACTCCAACTTCTACTTTCAGGCTCCACTTGTAGAAGGGCAATAAAATAATCAGGCTGGAAACCTCTAAACATTAAAAAAAGATTTTACTGAGGACTTTACACATTGTAGTTGACCACTACACTCCCTCAGTGCTGTATGTCAGTAAATTATCCTTATATCCATTAAAATAATTGTAGATTTTGAACAATATGCTCAGTCACAGGTCTTAAATTTTTCCTCCATGGTGGTTAAAAATCTGCTGAAAATCATTTATACAATAGCCTCATCCTTTCGGTGTGTTTCTTTATTGAATAAGTATAATTTGAAGATATCCACTCAATTAAAAAAAAATTGAAACCCATGTGAAGTTGCACAAAATCCTGCAATCAGACCATTGCTTGTGACACCAGTGGCCCTGCTGCTGAGATTTACCCCCACAGCTACCACCACCATGCTTCACTGTAAGAATATTACCAGTATATTACCAGTTAATGAGCAGTACCTGGCTTTTGCCAGTTATAATGCTTGGAGTTCAGCCCAAAAATTTTCATTTTTGTCTCATCAGACCTGAGAATCTTTTTCCTCATGCTCTCAGACTCCATTAAGTGCCTGCTACATGCCTTTTACTCGGAAGTGGATTTGATCCTTCCACTGTGCCATAAAGGCCTGATTGGTTTAGTATTTTTGAGATGGTTGTGCTTCTGGCAGGTTCTCTCGTCTCTGTGGAAGACAGCCATAGCTGGGTTCTCGATCACCTCCTCAAGGCTCTTCTAGCCTGGAATGATCCTGGGAACATTCAAAAACTTTAGAAATTTTATACTCTTGCCCAGATCTATGTCTCGACACAATTTGATCCTTGGACATCATGGCGTGGTTTTCGGTCTGACATGAACAAGTGAATTTTGGGACCTCATACACACAGACGTGTGCCTTTCTAAATCATGTCCAATCAGATGAATGTGCCACAGATGAACTCCACTCACATTCTAGAGACATCTCAAGATAATCAAAGCAAAAAGGGTGCACCTAAGCTCAGATTGGAGTGCCTTTAGCCAAGTGTCTGAGTAATTATCTAAATGAGAGATTTGAGTTTTTGATTAACACATTTGCAAAAAATTCTAAAAAAAAAAAAAAAAAAAAGGTTTTGCTTTGTGGTTTACCAAAAATGCATTTGGTCCATTTAAAATTAAGTATATTAAATGTGAAAAACTACTGAATTAATTGTGGAAAAATACTGAAAAGGTCTGAATACCTTTGGAACCCACTGTACATGTGAATGTGGTAAAACGCTAGTTAAACCATAGTAGCCATGGTAAAATCATGGTTTGAAAAACATGTTTTTCACACTACCAAAAAAGATATCATTGGTTTCACTACCATGATTAAAAAAAATTCCTATGGGATCATATGAGACATGGAACATGTACATTCATCTGCTTCTCTCTCTCTCTCTCTCTCTCTCTCTATCAATCTATCTATCTGTCTCTCTTTCTCTCTGTCTCTCTCGCTCTTCAGCATTTCAGCGTTCAGCATTACTCATAATTCAGCATTTCCCTGCATCTCGACAGACTATTCACTCAACTCTCTAGTCCCTCTATCTTGTTGCCATTGTGTTTAATACTTGGTAAGATTTTTCTCTGCTGAAAATTCCAGCTCCGTCTGATCAGCTGCCAAAACACAGGCTGAGGTACCTGAGGTAGTCTATTTGGGTCAAGCTGATTAGTCAGAATTCATAAACCAGATCACACTTGGAAATATATAAATGTGACTTCAAATCATACACTAGGTCTAGGGACTCTGCCTGTGTTTCCTTATAATTCAAAGATGATTCAAGTTTCCTGAATTACTGTTTAATCACAGCTTTTCTGTGGTGTTGCATTAAGATCGGTGTAAGTCAGTCAAGTAAAAATCATTTTGAACATTTTGTCAAGATTATGAAACCTTTTCAACAAGCTTTTTTTTACTTTCTGTCCCATATGAACAACTTTTACATCACATGAGTATGTTGGAATTAAATAAACTGTTCATCCCAACTCGGGAGCATAGGTCCTGGTTTCATTATATACTTCTACTGCCCTCTATTGTGTCCAGATTGTCATTACAGCATCTGCTGTTCGCTTACTGTTGTCTGGTCACATTATATGGGAGTAATGCAATGCCGTTATCTCTAGATCTGTTCAGTGCTCCAGATATTTATATGTTGGGTTTAAGCCTGAAGTGGGCATGGTGTAGATCAGATTATTTACTATTATTACATTTATATATAACAACAAATACCAATTTGCAGAGCATAATTTTATTCAGCTACTGAACTTGTAAAGTTCCTCTACTACTTCACGCTAGTTAATATAATAATGGCTCTTATATGGAGCTATCTTTCATAACAACAACGTCTTTCCCAAATCAGAGAACTGTTGTTTATAAGACAACAAAAAGCACCTAATAATATTTTATCAGATCTACTTTAATTTTTGAGTTTCTTATGTTTCTTGAGTTTTGTTTTCATCATGTAAGAATGATGAAAAGCATTTACAATGAATGTACAAGTGAATCTTTTTTATAATGGATTAAATGGTTATTTATGGAGACCCCCAGCAGAGACATGTAGCCCTGTGAACAGTGCCTTATCTGCATGGGCTATACGGAGCATGCAGTGGCTCTTTGTTTGTCCCACAGCTTCATGCTCGAGCATGCTTGAGCACGCATCACAGGAAAGTAAAAACTTCTCACTTCACTCCCATGACTTTTTTGTTGCTTCCCACTGGATCTAGACTCAAACAGATACCCTTTCTTGCAAGTTGTATCTGTATTTGTATTTGTTTAGGTTGCATTATCTGTCGGGTCCAAATAATGTATTCATATTTGGTTACCTCCCTATCACATTGTCCTGTATGGGTTCCACAGAACTGAGTCATTTTTGTTTAGGGACTTTCTAGTTTATTTCAGGTACAAAACAACATTATTACCTGGTTAAAACTGAGTTCTTGTACTATTGATCTTTGGAATCTATATTAATTTAGGAATTTTCTAGTTGTAGTATAATGATGGATCTTTGCTAGTTTGATAGTAACTTCATACAACAGGCAGATTACAAGTTCAAAACATCATCAATCATTGCACTCTGTTGATTATCAGTAAATTTTATTCTCTATATTCATAGTTCATGGTAAAAATGTGGCTTTGTGGCTTTAAAATTTCTTGGAGGCACTTAAGCAGAGATGCTTCTTGGCAAGATCCTCACCATCCCCCAGCAACAGGAAACAGATGAGGTCTCAGAGCACGCCTGACAAATACATAGGGAGCAATGAAAGAAACAAAGAAGAGAATTCGACTCTTATGAATGCCATCATATATAAATGTCATAGCAAAAGATATGAGGAGAAAACTGAATATTGAATACAGAGAAGACTGATTATCTATGGGTAAAAGAAAAAACAGACTATTATCAGCTACTGTTATTAAATATTATGTTAAATATAAATGTTATTAACTTACTGCACATGCATATTTTAGTTCTATAATCAGTTTTTTTTATAGGAAAGATGGATTCTGCAATTGCACAAATGTTCATTTGTGCTCCATTTATTGGTGGATTTATTCAGCCTTAGTATTGGAAACATCCTTGAGCAAAAAGAAATGCTTCCCTTAAATGCTTCTCAGATCCCTTCTGTTTTTCACCTTGTAAAACAGACATGAGTTGAACTTAAATTATTTGAAAAATCAATATTGATAACTCCTTCACATGTACATTCAGGTCTGGAAGTATTTGGACAATGACAGAGTTTTTATGATTTTGCCTTTATACACCACCACAATGGATTTGAAATAAAACAATCAAGATGTGATGGAAGTGTAGACTTTCAGCTTTATTTTAAGAGGTTCCACAAAAATATGACCATTTAGGAATTACAGCCATTTTCAGCAAAGTACAAACATTTTCAGGGGCTCAAAGGTATTTGGACAAAGTGACATAATTGTAAATATAACCATAATTTTAATACTTGGATGAAAATCCTTTGCAGTCAATGACTGCCTGAAGTCTGGAGCCCATGTTCTCAAAACTCAAATTCTGAGTTTCCTCCCTGGAGATGCTTTGCCAGGCCTTCACTGCAGCCACCTTCAGTTGCTGCTTGTTTATGGGTCTTTCTGCCTTCAGTTTTGTCTTCAGTAAGTTAAAAGCACGCACTATTGGGTTGAGATCAGGCGACTGACTTGGCCATTGAAGAATATTCCATTTCTTTGCCTTCAAGAAGTCTTGAGATGCTTTCGCAGTATGTTTAGGGTCATTATCCACCTGCACTGTGAAGCGGCGTCCTATCAGTTTTGTAGCATTTGGCTGAATGTGAGCAATGAGTATAGCCCTTTACACCTCAGAATTCATCTTGTCTATTTCTCTCAGCAGTCACATCATCAATAAACACCAGTGAGCCCGTTCCATTGGCAGCCATACATGCCCATGCCATAACACTGCCTCCACCATGTTTGACACATGATGTGGTATACTTTGGATCATGAGCTGTTCCTTTCTTTCCCCATACTTTTCTCTTCCCATCATTCTGGTAGAAGTTAATCTTGGTTTCATCAGTCCAAAGAATCTTATTCCAGAACATGTTAGGCTTTTTTAGATGTTTTCTGGCAAAGTCTAATCTGGCTTTCCTGTTCCTGAATGTTACCAGTGGTTTGCACCTTGTTGTAAACCCTCTGTATTTACATTCACGAAGGCGTCTCTTGATTGTAGATTTTGACAATGATACGCCTACCTTCTCCAGAGTATTCTTGACTTCTGTTGATGTTGTGAAGGGGTTTTTCTTCATCAAGGAAAGGATTCTGCAATCATCCACTTTATTTGTCTTCCGTGATCTTCCAGGCCTTTCGATGCTGTTGAGCTCATCAGTGCTTTCTTTCTTTTTAAGAATGAACCCAACTGTTGATTTGGCCACACCTAAAGTTTTTGCTATCTCTCTTATAGATTTATGTTGTTTTTTTCAGCCTAATGATGGCCTCCTTCACTTGCATTGAGATCTCCTTGGTCTTCATATTGGTAACTCCAGTCGAACAGCTGCCAAATGCCAACTCAATACCTGATACCAACTCCAGACCTTTTATCTGCTTCATTTAAATGCCATGGTAAATGCCATGACAAATGCCTCTTAAAATAAAGCTGAAAGTTTACACTTTGATCACATCTTGATTGTTTTATGTCAAATCCACTGTGGTGGTGTATAAAGGCAAAATCACAAAAACTCTGTCATTGTCCAAATACTTCCAGACCTGACTGTATAATTTGTGCCACATACCACTGAAATAAAATAATGTAAATAACAATATGAAGGCTAGTATAACATTATATAACTTGCTAGCAGTGTTTTAAGGTATTTAACATTATTCAGTTAGCTTTTAATATAAACTCTCCCATTTAAATCAAAATGGTGTGGTCTGTATTGAGTTTAAATCTTGATCTGTGTTATACTGGAAAGTGCTATTTCACAAAACAAGTACAAAAAGCTCCATATGTCTATGTTGGTGTATGTTTTGTTATCTGCAGACTAGAAGTATAACACAATGCCACTATGTGTAGCCGTATCTGTATCTGTATCTGTATCTGTATATGTTTATTGTTCCAAATATTTGTGTATCTGTATTTGGATTTCAACCTGAAGTGTGTGTGGCCTAAACCAGAAAGTTTTTTTTTGTTTGTGTGTTTGCTTGTTTATTCATGGTCACAGCTATAGACGTGTGTGGGTCTATTTTTTAAAATCCTATTTGCACAGTTTTTTTTTTTTTTTTGCACCTGCCTGCAATATGATTCTAACAAATTTAGTTGGTTCTGTCTCCCAAAAGATTGAGAAGTTGTTGCACTAATTTAAAGTATAAGTGCCATAAGTTCGTGTTCATGTTCATTCTTTGTCCTGTGAGCTTCATATGTGACCGCATAAAAGTAAAAACCTTTTGCTCACATGACAAAGAACACCTCTAGTCTCAATCAGATTTCCAGCAAGATTTTTAAAAAAATCAATTAATTAATTTTTTTAATAGTGCTCCTCATATTCCTGTCTGTATTTGTATCTGTTTAGAACACATTATCTGTTCAATCTGAATAATGTACTCGTAGTAGGTTACAACTCGACTGCAGACACACATATCTACGAATTCTAATGTACACATTAATGGAGTAGACATGGAAACATTACACAGCTGAACACATATTCCCACTGGGAAAGTCATTCATCTTAGTGACAGAGCCTTAGACACAAAACACAAATTTCTTCAACAGCTATGCAAACACAGGCAACATGCCCTTCATGGTCCGCTTATGCAGGAGTTTTTTTGCTTTTGTTGATTGTTTGTTGATTGGTTCATATTTGGACTGTTAGTGCAGACAAAACACAGACTCAGACAGCTCTAAAACTCTCAAGCAAACAACCTACAGCTGAAAAGCCTCAAAGCCTCAAAGCCTCAATGACCAAAATAACAATAAATTATCATGACTTTTCCAGGTCATCAGGCCTTTCAGACCCCTAACAATATATTTATACCAAAAGAATTCAGTCCTCTTAGGACACTCTTTCGCAGGGTTGCTGGATTTCTAATGGGTAACTTTTGACTTACTGCCATGGGTTGGGGTTGGAGGTTTTGCATATATTAAATTAATTCGATCAATGATTTACAAGCCAAATGGGCAAACGGTAAATGCATAGTTTATCACAAATGTATGTGGGCTGTGTTTATAATTAAAATGCAGTATATTGGGCTTCCAACAGAAAGCATACGCCCTATCTTCCAGAGATCACGAGTTCAAATTCCCATCATGGCTGAGAGATGAAGAGAGAAAACTGGCTGAGCTCTCTGCTCTCTGAGTGGGAGGAGTGATATACACTCTCTCCCCTATCGATCCCAGTGCACGAGCCAGTCATGGCTGTCTGTGATGCATGCGTCATGCGTGCAGAAAGGGGCAGATGGCACTTTCCTCTGACCGGTTTACGCCTTCACACTTCCGGATTGGTAGCTGTCGTATGCTAGGGGAGAAAATTAGGGAAAAATCCATTTAAAAAAAAAACAAGTGACATGCTCTATCAGCAGAAATATTATATAGTAGCTACAGTAAATGCATATGAAAATATTACAGTAGACTACTCTTACTGTGCTCTTGTGTAGATTACTCATTCTCATTAATTCTTTATTTATGACAATATATGTAATAATAAAAACAGTAGGCTACTGTTTATGACCTTGATGTTTAAGAAAGTTTTAGGAAAAAATATAACATACAGTAATGTTTTGTTAATATTATCTTATATTTCGCAGTTGAGATTTTGGAGTACGGGGTCTGACCCAGTTAAGGAGTTGATTGATTGTGACCAAGGCTGTGACCACAAAATCTTTTTGTCCACTTGTGGAATGTGCCCTAGTACGAATTATAAATCAAACTTTAAATAAGTTATCAATTTCTAATCAAGTATTTAGAGCCCAGATCTCTATTCTGTACTTTATGCTGTTTTCATATAAGTTTATTCTCATCTGGTGAGTTCTGTCTGCATGCTAATCTTCAACCTTAAACATTCATGTATGCACTTCTAAATATCAGTGCCAGAAACAGCACTCTGCTGTGGCATTTTCCTCCATAAACCACCTCCTTTCAGAACGCCAGCTTATTCATTAAACTGTCACAGAAGCAAAAGAAAAAACCTTTCCTTTGACATTCCCCGTATAATACTATATATTCAGGCTCAGAGTAGATTTGTCGTTCTGCAGACTGTAGTTGTGGCTGGAAAAAAACATGCTGACAGTCTGGATAAGGAGGAGAAGAAACTGAACTAAGACCAGTTTTCTCTTTCCCAAATGCCTCACTGTACCCACTGAACCCAAAGGAAAAATCTGATCTGGGATCAGTTATTAGGACACACTGAGACTGTGCAGTGTGTAGATATTAGGGCTCTAACGCAGCATCATTATCTATATTTGTATTGGTTTTTGTTTAGTGCTCAAAATGTTATGTTTTCATATTCATTTTTAAGCCAGAAGTGGGCGTGGTATGTACTGGAAGTTTTTGTTTGTTTGATTATTAATGTTAACCGTACCACTACGCCCTAGAAACACTAGGGGGAAAAAATTGAAAAAAAAATAAAAAGCAGGGCTGGTGGAAAAAAAGGCATTTTTTATTCAAATCATAACAACAAAACAATAAATAGCAATTTGCACAACATATCTTAATTCATATCCGGAACCAGATGCCCTTTAGAAGTTTCTGGAAACCTTTCTATCTTCTGTCTAATGTGAAGGAGTAATTAAGCTAACTATGTTTCAAAACAACAATGTCTTTCCCAAATCAAGAAACTGTTATTGGCTACAGTTGACAACCATCTAATAACCGTCTAATAATATTTTATCAGATTTACTTTAGTTTTTGAGTTTGTTACATTCCACAAAGATTCAGTTCAGTGGACAAACTATCAGAATCTATTACAATATATTTGTTTTAATAATGCTGAAAAGCATTCATTTAAGAATGATGAAAAACATGTACATTGAACATACATGTTTTACAATAATTTTTTTTACTATATTTTTTAAATTAATTAAAACAGTTGGGCTAAAACAGAATAGTTAATCTCCCATTAGTATAATGTTAACGAACTCGCTATTTTTTTTTTAAGTTCTGTGAGATGGGCTGCAAGGTTCTGTTTATAATGTTATTGTATTGCAGATATACTGTATACTGCAAATCAAAAATGCACACCACTGTTCTCTTGTTTCCCCTAAAAAGACTGAGAAAGAGAAGAACAATATGTCTACATTTTGCCTGAATATGAACACAATGGTTGTTTCTGTATTCATATTCATTTAGGATCCATTATCTGTTCAATACAAATAATGTATTTATAATCGGTTACACACTAGTGGACATAAAAGGCACAAGTTCTTTAGTTTATATGTGGAAGGTTAAAGGTACATCACATTCTGCTAACATAGCACTAAGCACTGAAATTAGTTTAGTGGAGAGGGAGTGGGCTGTACCAAACTGCACAGGGCCTTTACTCTTCTGGAGAACTGAAAACAGCATGCAGTACGCAGTATTTATGGCTCCTGTTGTGGACACAGAACTGCAGATGTTAAGTGTGTGTGCACACAGGTGCATGTGTAGCTCATAACTGTAAATCTGTCCCTAACATTCAAGACCAAAACTAAATAACGTAAAAAAATAAATAAATAACCTAAACGCCATCAGTATAATGAAGGACCCTGTGCATGTTGTTACACTATGAAATCCTGCTTTATCTATTTTGAAGTTGTAATTATGTAAAACTTGAAAAGTAAGTTTTGTAATTGATTTTATTTTTGTGTGTACCTGAGAAATGTCTTTTTATATCGTATGTAAATTCCATATGCATACATTCAAATGTAGTAATGCTAAGGCTTTATTTATGGTTTCAAAACAGAAGATCAACTTATATTCTTTTAGTCTGTAAAAATGAAACCTATTCTTAAAAAATTTAGAATATTTCAAGATTATTAAAAGCTTTTATGTCGCCGTTTGTTACTCTGCTAACAGTACATTTTTAGCACATTTTCTTAGTACATTTTTCTGAATTATTTGGTTAAGTTGTTAAGAATGGATGTTAAGTAAGGAAGGACAAAAAACTGTATTTTTTGTACAATTCATTTGTAACAGCTGAAATTGTGTTGTTATTAACATTGTTGATCAATTTACGTATGTGACCTCTCCAAGGTCAAATTTAAAAAGAGAGAGAGAGAGAGAGAGAGCTGCGTCGGCAGAGAGAATAGAAGTGTCAGAATGTAAAATAAGTGCAGTTTAATACCTTTAATGTCTTTACTACTTACAGAGTCTTCTTGTTTTTTCCAAAAAAACATCCAGGGTCTAAACATGGTTGCTGATTGTAACTGAAATAGAAAATGAAAACAAGTACCAGAAAGGCAGCGTTTACACAAAAGTGTGCAGCATTTACAAAAGACTTTGCAAATACTTACTGCTTAGAAACGGGCATGTATACAGACAACACCATTAAAACTTAACATTGAAAATGAAAGAAGAAACAATTGAGGTAAGTGATTTTCAGCTCCAGTTATGGCAAATACACTTGATCTAATTAGCAGGGCATCTCCTGAAGGAAATCTCAGAGCTACATAACACCATACGTGGTCTTAAAACATTTACCTCTACCTCATATACATCCTTCTCCTTAAGAATGTACAAAAGGGAGGTATTTAATACTGTTCCTCAATGTCCACATCTTTTCAGATTGTCTGGCACAATAGACACTAATGAACCCAAGGCAAGCACATAAATAAAATTTAATAGACATGTGATATTACTGTTATGGAGCAAAGCAGCTAACAAAGTAAACACTCTCTGGAAGCCATCTCCCCTATTTAAAACCTACATAGCACATGTAGGTTATTTCAAGTAAGTAATGATGTTTTATATATTAAAACACTGCTATATATATATACACACACACATACGTGGGTACGGTGGCTTAGTTGTTAGCATGTTTGCCTTGCACCTGCGGGGTTGGGGGTCCGATTCCTGCCTCCTCCCTGTGTATGTGGCGTTTGCCTGTTCTCTCCATGCTTTGGGGGTTTCCTCTAGGTACTCCAGTTTCCTCCCCAAGTCCAAAGACATGCATTGTAGGAACACACACCCGGCGGTCCACATGATGTAAAAGAAAACTTGATTCATCAGACCAGGTCCCCTTCTTCCATTGCTCCATGGTCCAGTTCTGATGCTCATGTGCTCATTGTAGGTGTTTTCAGTAGTGGACAGAGGTCAGCATGGGCACTCTGACTGGTCTGCGGTTACACAGCCCCATACGCAGCAAGCTGCAATGCACTGTGTGTTCTGACAGCAATTTGTGCTACAGTAGTTCTTCTGTGAGATTGGTCCAGACGGGCCAGCCTTCACTCCCCAAGTGCATCAGTGATCCTTGGGTGCCCATGACCCTGTCACCAGTTTACCGGTTGTCCTTCCTTGGACCACTTTTGGTAGGAACACCCCACAAGATCTTCCGTTTTGGAGATGCTCTGACCCAGTCGTCTAGCCATCACAATTTGGCCGTTGTCAAAGTCGCTCAGATACTTACGCTTGCCAACACATCAACTTCGAGAACTGACTGTTCACTTGCTACCAAATCTATCTATCTATCTATCTATCTATCTATCTATCTATATGCATTGATTGATTGATTGATTTAATCTATTTTGGCAGATCTGGTCCTCTATATAGTGTCTGTGTGTAGAAATGATACACTGTGTCATAGACTGAGACTGCCATCAAGAGATGAAGTTTGGAACTGATGTGGTCCTCTTTGTGTGTGGCAAATATTCTCCAAGTGTTCCCCCATCACTCCACGGAGGAACATAAATGCCTTTAGTGTGTGTGGGGGCTTGTTTTTTTATATCTGTGTAGGAATGTTGAAAATAGGTCTATCAGACAGTTTTGACCTTGTGGGGGGGGCTGGTCCCCACAAGGAAAACTCTGTGTGTGAGAGTGTGTGAGAATGTTCCTTAATTGACATCAAATGCAGAGCCAGTACAAAATGTTTTCACACATCAGGATGCATCGCTGGGAAAGTTGGAACCACACTGACAGATCCAACCACAGCAGCTACAATTATAACCTTCACCACCACAACACTGGGTTCACCACTCAGCTTTAACTGGGCCATTTATTGTTTAGACACAAAGCTTTCAAGGAATTGAATCTGTTATCCAATGACGAACTAAACAGATCCATGTGGGCACAACTGGGAACGGAGCATTAATGTATTCATGTGGATGTCGAAACAAACCAGGGAGTTATGAAGAAGAAATGCCACAAACCCAGATCGACCACTTTACAGAATCCTTTTGTTCGAATTTTACAATAGGATAATTGCTTTAAAGTCTGTTTATTAAAATTTCTTATTGTGAAGATGTTTGTGCAAATATTTTTATCTGTTTTCTGTGTCATGTTGCAACTTCTATAACCATGACTTTTTTATTCACTTTCTAAAGGTGCGGCCAAACAACACTATGATTGCTTTCACAGTCTTACCAATAAAGCCATTGCTTAAACTACTTCTTGTTCTTTTGGTTTTGAGGGATATGATATGCATTCAGCATTGGCGTCGTCTGCATACCGACTGTGTATTCTGTGTTTCTGGGGGGAAGAAAATGGGTGTGAGTTCTGACTACCTGAGCCTCATTCATATTTTGCTCATAATATTAACCTGTGTTGCTGTACGTGCTTTATAGGGAAAAAAGTTCATCCAAGTTCAAGTTTACAGGCACAAAGAAAATACGAAATGAAATACTTGAGACGAAATAAATCAGACACGATTTGAGGTCACTGGGGAACCATGAAAATATGTAGAGGTATACACACATGGGAAGGTTTAGAAAAAGTTTCAAGTTTGTGTGAAGGTTTGTGTTGTATATAAAGGCACACTTTACTTTGGGGATGAGCAGGAGTAAAACTTGGCAGAAAGGTGGTAGATGCAAGTGTGCATGGATACTTTTGTATATACTTTTATGTGTGTATATATATATATATATATATATATATATATATATATATATATATATATATGTATGTATATCAGTGCATGTCTGTGTGTGTCTGTGTGTGTGCCCGTTCTTTTCTGCTTGAGTGCTTTTGCAGCTGCTCTCTAAACTCTTGCAGTAGAAACTTTGGAGGATGGTATATTTATTAAATGTGCCCCCACCCTCTACCAAATTCTATTACAATGCTACTCACAATTCTCTTCTCTTCTCTTCTCTTCACTTCTCTTCTCAATATTCTTAGAAAAAGACAACAGTTAATAACACATCTCAGGAGATTTGTGGGGTTGAGGACACTCACACCTGGACAGGCACCCCGCTTGCACACACTATTAAACCACTGCTTTTCCTATTACTCCTAATTGCCCATGTGTTTCTTATAAGGAGCCCATATAGGCAGCCATGCTGAACACTACTGTCAACATTGGTTAGGATTTGGAGAATGGCACTCTTACTGTTCCCTACCCTGGACTTTTTTTTTTTTTGCTTGTCAGTTCCAGCATGTTAAGCCAGTACCAAATCTATCTGTGGACTAATTAAAACTTCATCACTGACTGAAATTTTAAGAATAAAACATTGAGCTTCCTCAGTGAAAGTTGCATCTGAAATGTTGGATTTCTTACCTACTTAGATCACAGTACATTAGTGCTTGGTTGTTCTGTTTATTTGCTTTTTACAATGTACATATAATGGTCTTTGCATATCATGAACTCAAGTACCATCCTCTGCTGGGTCAAGCTCCTTTTTTTAGACAGAAATATTTGTTTTAGTAATTATTTGGCTCTTGCCCGGCACTTTTCTCTAAATGAAAATGATTTGTTTTTGGAAATCACTACCATCCATTAAAGCCATTCTGTGGACTGTTTGTCCAACTACAGGCTACAGCACAAAACCAAGTTCGAATCTCAATTCTTCTGGAGTAAATGGCCATGGAAAATGGAAACCTTCTCGTTAAAGTCTTGTTTGGGTGACAGAAGCCCATCTCTAACATTCCTGTTGTATCTTATAAAGATTGGTCACAAGCCTCAAAGTGTTTTGACCTGTAATTGACTGCAATGGATGACACGTTCATACAGAAGTGTTCTGAATAATAGTGAAAGTCCAGATGTAAAATGGTAAACTGGAATGTGATGGTAGAACCTGTAGTAAAATATTACTGTAGATATGGAACAGATGAACTGTTTTATGACCGATGCTAACAGGCAAAAGATGCAGGGAGCTGAGTTTGAATCCCTGGAGTGGGATGCGGAGCTGTGACAGTGCTGTACCGGAGGGTTGTTTTGTCACGGCTAATTGTGTTTTTATATTGTGGGGGTTATACCTTCATTAATCACTCTCTTAAGACCAGCTGATTTTGGCAGGAGGCAGATATGACTTCACAGATACATTAAAACATCTCCTGTGAGGATTTCGCCACAGGAAGGGAGGCTGAAACAAGGCAAAAAAACAAGAAGCCAAGAGAGGCGTACAGTAATACTGGATAATGCTGTGTTTCTTTCTTCCTTCTCTCTCATGAACTGTTGCTCTCTCTCTCTTTTTCACTCTCACACACACATATTCAGTTAATCTCCCAGGTCTCATTCAGTCCATCTCCCAGGTGTTGGAAAAGCCTAACCAAAAGGACACTCTACAATTTTCAGCTCCAGATGAATTTAACTAGTCCTAAGAGAGGAAGAAAACTATGTTAGTGTGTGAGGATTGTGCATGTGCTAGAGTGTGTGCATGTGCATTACCTCAGAAAGAGCAGGCTGTGCCTACACAGTCACCACACCCAGAAGCCTCAGTCCGTCCATAAACACCAGCTTCACTGCTATCACATGGATTTTTTTTTTTTTTTTTGCTCATGAAACATTTGTATATTTGCCTGTGTGTGTGCAAGTGAGAAACAGAACTCATGCTGTGTTTTGAACTATGTACATGTGTCTTTTATTCTGTTAAACTTGTTAAAACATAATTCACCCTAAATTAGCGGTTGTCATGATTGTCACTACCAATTTATGTGTGGTTTCTCACTTGTCTATGGACTATGGCTATTTCCTTGTTCTGCAGTTCAGTTTTTATCCAGTAGGCCTGTGCATTGTAACCCAATGTAATCTATTGATTTAAAGTCCCCTATCAGGACCCGCCAAAATATCACAGCCTACCTGCAAGCCTACCTTCTTGCATGTTATTTGTTGCTTATTTTAAAATAAAAAAGGGACGTATCAGTTTCAGTAATTCCTGATTACTACCTTGATAAAAGCTTTATTCATTCTACATTTTTGCCTGTAGACATTCAGTAATTCATTGTACAATTCTTCTCTTAATTCTCTGTAGCCAGTGATACGTCTAATCCGTCATCCAAGACATAAAGTTCGTACGAGGTTTTTTCACAGCTTCATTATCATGTATTCATATTTTGTACGTAAGTACTAATATGGCTAGCACTGTATATAGGGCATTGTTCATTTGCATTTGGTTCATTTGTATTTTGCAGTGTACATTCATTGCTATGCATAATAGTATGTTCCTTGATCTTTTCCATTACACATACAACTGACTATTCTAACACACTCCATATTTGCTCTTTCTACAGTGTTTTCACTTTTTCCCATTTTCTTTCCTCCATCTTCCTAACTCTCCCTCCCACTCTCATTTAAATTTCACATCATAGCTGATTTATGTGGTTCAGTGAAGTCGCCCGTAACTGTGTCATCGTGCTGGGTGATTTAGTAGGACGCTTAGGCTGGACTGTGGGGTTTGCGCCAGGTTTCTGTGTCTTGTCCAGAGGGAGAAACCACACAGAGCCTGCCAGAGGAGAACTCACTCAGAACAACTCCTCCACACAACGGGGACACATCAAACTCTCTGTACCAGAGGGAGGGGGAGAGGGAGAAGTGTAGATGAAGAACATGAGGGAACAGAGGGGGGAAGACTTAGTGAGGCCTGTAATAGGGTTGGGAGATAGATAAGGGAGATAGAGGGATAGATGTGAACCGAAGAACAAACTGTGCCCCAAATCTGCTCAAAGTGAACTCCAAAAGCATTCACTCATGAGTTTTCTCAGGCAGCCCAGTGAAGTGTGTATCATTAGTAAGTAAGATATGGTTTCTCACTCAGCCTACAGAGTCATTAAAACTTCAGCAAGGCCCCGGTCACCATGTGCATTAGCTCTGGTAAAAAGTTCTCCAGGTGACACACCAGCCACATTAAAGACAGGAAGTGTGACTATTTTGTCCATTAGGCCATGATTTGAGGATCCATAAAAATCTGTAAATTTTTATGGCACTTTGATGGTCCTTATGATAAAGCAGGCTACAGCCATTAATGGGTTTATCACCTGCTGAATCACTGGAGAGCTGGGAAATAAAAAAAACCTTAACCCTTATACTCTTCAATCTGAAAGCAGCTTTAACAATGGATAGCTGTAACTCTGACATTACATCAAAGTTGACCTGATACTGTAGATAGCTCATGGTATGCAGCAATGGTGGCAGTAGTCAGAATGTAAATTCTGTTGGTAAATTCAAAAACCAATAGATCATAGGTATATCCATCATGGCTGACTGTGGTGTCGTTAGTTTCTGGTCCACTCTGTTCTTTAGGGATTTCTCTAAACCCATTTCCTGTCAAAGGCCTGTCACAGACCTTTATGTCTTTTACAGAATGGAAGGCCAAAAGAACAATGTCAAAAGCTCATTTTCCAGTCATTTTCCCAATGCTTACTTTCTCTTCCAGTTTCTTCTTTTTCTTGCTGTAAATATTAAATTTATTCAATTTGACATCTTGAATAAAAGTTAGTACCTTACTTTAAAGTAATGTAGATTACTTTGAAATGACATACAGTATACCAGGCGCCTAGGAGTTGATGGAAAACCCAGGAGCCAATGGATGAGAAGAATCAGTGAAAGTAGTGTGTTTGAATGGATAGACACACTAAAGGAACAGAACCCAAGTTCTGCCATCCCCAGCTTTAACCACATCACACCTGAGTAAACATTCCTCCACTGGTGGGAAATCCTGCATCCCCTCATAGACCAGTATGGCTCTGACCAGGCCCCACTGACCCAAACCAAACCCCACCAATCATTCCGCTTGACCCCCGGCATCTCACTCTGCCAGTCTGACTATACTGGGGTGTGGGATATCTATGGGAATATTCCATCCCACTGTGTCCACTACTGGAAAAGTGCTTCCTGGCAAAACTTTTTTCCATACGTGTCCCCAAGGAGTCAAACTGAAAGGTTTCACAGCATGGTTAATGAGACAGAAACCAGCTCCTGCATGCAAGGGATTCCACTTACCTGAACAGCAAACATTTCGAAAGGGAAAAAATTTGAAGTGTGGTGGTTGGAGTGAGGAAACTTCGTACATCTTCTTGGCTGTTCTTCATGGTGGCCAACAAGTACAGAGTAAATTAGTCTTTATATAGTGACCCATTCAGCTTTGGAGAGCCGCACTAAAGTTTATTTTACATCTGATTATACCAACCACATAATTATCAAACTTTGCAAAGCCTTTTTAGTTTTGCATTGCTGTGGTTCTCCTAGACTTCAAGCCTCTGCATTTGAAGCTCCAGTGCTATCTGTGGTATTGTCACAAGCCAGACTTGTTTAGCAATTATGGTTTGAACTAGATTTTTATTTTACATTGTAATTAAACTATTTGCCTCACAGTTCTTTGGCCTTTAACATGCCCTCTCTCCCTAATTTCTCCATTGCTCACTCATCATGAAGCTTCTGTGTTTTTTTCCTCTCTCTTTCTCTCCCAAACTCTGTCTCTCTTTTGAGGAGGTTTGCTAAAGGCCAGGGCCCTGGATATCTTGCCAAAGGGAGATCATTAGTCTGTTTTTAATAAGTCCATGATAACGCTGTTCGTCTCATTAGTATGGCCTAATTAGCTGGTGTTGATTAGTAATTGTGACCACAGCATCTTCACTGATGCTGGTATCATCACTGGGCTTTTAATGAGTTTAGACAAGCGTGTAAACAATGTTCTTAAAAACTGACAGGCTAATAAGATTACCATCCCTGATTCTTATCCCCCTGATGCCCTTTGTACAATACTTGTTGTGGATATCTTTTCTTTCTGGAGCTGAGGAACAGCCTTACTCTAATTAAACATCCCACAGACTCTGCTCTAGGAAAGTGATGTGTACTGGCTTTTGACGGCTCAAAGACAAAATCCTTTTCCTGTCTTCTCTCTCCCTTATTTAGTCCGCTCTCAAGTACACACCCTGTTAGCTAAGCTCTTAGGCTTATTTTCCGCTCTTGATGTAAACGTCATTGCTGAGAACCTTCGTTCTGTCTTGCCCATCTGCTACACTCCTGTAGAGCAAGAGCTCCTCCTTGTGCCAAACTCTTACCCTAACTTTTTATTCCCCCATCAAGCTTTCAAACAAAGTTTGACCTGAACTCAAACCAGATCCTTTACATGATTATCCAAAATCAGTCAAAAAAATGATTGTTTTTTCAGATTTTCCTGAGCAACCTACAATGTAGACTTCTCTCCTGATCTGAATCCAGTTTTAAGCCTTCTCTCTTTCTGTCGTAATTGTTAAGGTTAGGAGAGCAGAGTTGATCCAACTTCCCAAGTGTTTTCCAGAAGTTTCCCAAAAACACTGTATATATTAATTTCAGTTTGTATCCCATAATTTCCTGCAAACTACAGTGACTGTGGGACATACGCCTCAAATAATAAGCATAGCGCTTCACAGTCTTCAGAAATACAGGCCCCAAATCCAACCTAACCTGCTGGAGGTCTTGGGTCTCTGCCTGAGTCAATAAAACAGAGCACAAACCGAAAAAGTTCAGCCAGCAACAGGACTAAAAATAACCTCATGTCAGGGTATTTCAGTGATAATATACACAATCATCTGTTCATTGCAGAAATGTATTTTCTGAAAAGGTCTCCACGTGATTGCACGTGGTGTCCGCAGTATTTCCAGTCTGTGCTATAATTTGCTGGTCTGATTTGGCCTTGAAGCATTCCACAATTGCACTGCAGCAGTCTTGCTTCCTGGCTCATGATTTGGCAGCAGGAGGTTATATAATGCTGTGGCAGCCATTAAATGTTTTTATTTGCTTTCTTTGTGAGAGCGACATTTCCCTAGCAGCATGTTTCTATTTTAGCGTGCTTTTATGTGGCCTGATATCATCACGGCCTCCATCTTATAACGATTGTTTCTGATTACATTTGAAATGCTCGAATTATTATTTTAAACAAGCAACTGGCAATAATAAAGAACACTTTGTAATTAAAAACTGATAATGAACTGCTAATAAACCAAGTTGTAATCACATATAGTAATGTATACAGTAAAGTCTTAGGCACTAAGGCTATTTTGTTAAATACAGATTTTATCTTAGACGTTTGTTTGATGTCTTCTGCATTACTGCATCAGTAAAAAGGAGCAATTTTTAGATTTACAAACCTTTTCCAAAAAAAAAATTTGCCAGAAAAACATTTGCATGTGAGTGAAGAAAGGAACATATTACAAGACAAGAAGCAAGTGTGACAGACAGAAGAACTCTCCAGAAGAACTGTGACAGGTTCTCCAAGACACTTAGAAAACTTACCAGTCAGCATTTTTAAAGGTGAAGGGTTATGACAAATATTGACATTGTTTATTGCTGTTTACTGCACTTTATAGTAGATTCTTTTTTTAATATTTTAGAAAATGTTTCATTATTATCAATGATTTCATTATTTTTGAAGATCTCTTTGCTTTACAGCATGTAAACAGTATATATTTAAATATATTACACCTAAAATCTACATACTTCACCTATTTGCCCTATAAGTATTCTTCCTTTGTTTTATAATTCTTACTAAATTATTACATAATTATTGGCACCTTAATAAACACTGCTACAGGGATCTTGGCTTTCATGCAGAAAATTTTAAGCTCTTTTATATTCTTAGGTATGGCCATGCCTTAATCTTCTTGCAAAGCCAACCTGGTTTTGGTCTAAAATATCCTCAATTCGTGATACAATTACTTTGTGGTGATTTGAATGATTGGGATATTTGGGGTCAAATACTTTGAAAAGTTGAAAGATCCATTTATGGATAAATCTTAACCTTGTGGAAGAGGCAACCACGTGTTTGGCTAAAATATCCTGTTATTAAGCAGAATTTGTGATGCTGTTAACCTCACAAGAACCCCTGGACCACCAACCATAAAACCGCATCAGTGATCCATCCCCATAATTTACATTTTATATTTTTGACTCCCTCACCATCTTTCTCACAATGCGAGATGCAGTATGCTAATGAAACAGGTACATTTTCAACTTTTCAAGATTTTTGACACAGATTTAATTATGGCCCAAATTGTGTCTGATGGTATTTTAGTGGTATTTTTGGTTATTTTGACTCATATGGGTATATTATTTTTAAATTGTTTTTTTAACTAAAAAAAAAAGAATAAGTTCCTATAGGAATTACTTTGTTAGGTACATATTCTCCAATTGTTCAATTCAATTCAATTTTATTTGTATAGCGCTTTTAACAATGGACATTGTCACAAAGCAGCTTTACATAAATAAATGGATTCACAAAAATATATTGTAAATATTTGAATTTATCACTCTGAATTTATCCCTAATGAGCAAGCCAGTGGTGACGGTGGCAAGGAAAAACTCCCCGAGATGAAATGAGGAAGAAACCTTGAGAGGAACCAGGCTCAAAAGGGAACCCATCCTCATCTGTGTGCAACGGATAGTGCAATTATAAATAAATCCCTTCTATTATTGTGTACTATATGGACAAATAGTGCAATTGTGCAACCAATAAATTCACCACAGTTTTTGCAAGAAGTCCGGCTGGTTAAAATCTACCCACTGTCCACTGATGGAGTCCAATTGTTTGAGTCCAATTGTTTGAGTTTGTGTGTAATGTTGATTTTGTGCAATCATTTTTGTCCATTCTCTTGAAAGGTTCAATAATTCTGTGAAAAAACGGCTAGAAAAAGTTACAGCGCTTTATCAAGACACAGTGTTTATATGGTTCTTGGAAGCTGTAAGTTGACAGAAACTAACAACTCCTTTCATGCGTCATAAGATTTGTGCTCTTTTGTGGTGTGTGTTGGACCTCTAGTGGAGAATGCTGAATATACTTTTAAAGGGTTGAGTTTAATAAATGAAAATAAAAACCACATACTGTTTGTGCTATTTGTGGCACTGTAGAATATCTCCATTCCATCTATCTTGTGCTCTAAATTAATTACAACTATGGTGAAATGTTTTAGTTGTCAAGGTTCAACCTTCTATAATAAGAAAAAATAACAGTTGAGCATAGAAAGACTTTATAACGTTTCCTGAAAACAAGTTCATGTTAACAAAATCTCACTCAGGATTGATTTATTAGTTTTTAATGTCTTAATATTATTTCATGACAGAGAAAACAATAAAACACAGTGATTCAAATAAAAGGAAAAACGCTGAGCACCTCAATGAGCACCCTGATGTTGACAACAGTAAACATTTTAAAACCACAATCCATTTGGATCAATGTGATGGTGAAGTGGTCTTGATGAGTAAACTTTAGCACTTTAGCACCAGTGATGTGACATTGCCAACACAGTGGTCTAACACAAGTGTAAAGTGGCAAAGCATGCAGAAAATACATTAATGTATTAAAAAAAACATGCATTCTGCTATAAATTTATGCAAATATAATAAGGAACCCATGCTCATTACATTTAACTGGTAGAGTGATTATCAATGATTATTAAGGAAGTAGTGCTATTGTCTATTATCTGTATTATACTTTTAAAAAATGCCAACATTTTGAAAATGTTCACGTAATTAAGTAACCAAGTAAGTATTTTAAATGATCAGGCTTTTTGATTGGGAGAAATTTAGCACAAATATTGGGACAACTATAAAAAATAATGCTGCCTGGAATTTTAATATAAAAATCTATCACACAGGACACACACTGTACTTCTGCAGTAGAATCAGAGAAAGATCTCAAAGTGCTACTGTGCAGGAGTGGAGACGGCTACACTACAGAGACTCCGCCCTGTTGTAAAGAACAACATACTGTCTAAATAATGAACACTATCCACACACAAAATCACATATACTGTATAGGAAAGACTGAAACCATAGCACCTTTAAAAAGTTTGCGGTCTTTGCCAGATAAAGCACCTTAGCCATAGCTATAGGCCAAAGACTGAAGACCTTTATTGTTATTTTAAGGCTACGGTGTAATGTACTAAGCATGTAGACTGTGGAAGTAGTCCTGATTTATTAAAGCTTATTCCTGGTGTCCATCTGATGCCCCTGACATTGGCTTTGTGTAAAGAGAAAAAAATAGACAAAAGGAAAATATGATTAATGGTAATGGTATTTATCTGAAATTAGAGTCTTTTCAGCACCTTCTGAGTGGCTTTACACGTGAAATTTACAGTCGACTGGTTGAGAGACGTCCAGGGGACGGGCTCCGACTACGACTGGACATCTGAAAGAAAGTGTGTGTGTGTGTGTGTTAGAGAAAGAGAGAGAGAGAGAGGATAACAAACATATTTACATTTATTAGTAATGAGCTGGAGAATATATTATATATTATATACCTACCCCCAGACCAAGAAAGCATGTGCAAAAGGAATGCAAAACTTAACATTCCATCTAACACACACTTACAAATACCTTTAAACGGTCCTTAGTAAACAAATATCATAGGAATGTGATTGAATGTGATAAAACTAACTTACAAGTGTGCGGCTGGGGCTTCCTGAGCGAGAGCGAACTGGACTGCAGCTGCGGCTTCGGCTCCTCCACTAACACACACAACACAGAACATTACTGTTGCAGAACTAACACACACAGTGTGTTACACACCAGCACACCCAACACATGAAACTATTATTACGCCAAATACTGACAAATACAAAATACTGTTAAAATGAACATCCACTACTGTAACAAACTAACACATTAGAAACACATGTACACTCCCAGATTGCACAGTTACAACTCACACACCATGTGACACTGGGAGTGTGGTTTAGTGTTTTTTTTGTGAGTGGAGAGAGGTGTCTTGGAGAAAGGAGTGGGTGCTTTAATGAATGAACCTGTGTGTAATTGATGATGCTCTATTTTGACACTATCTGTCTTCCTGAACACCAGCAGACAGAAACAGTGGCGCAGAGCAAAGTGATTTCCCTGGACAGCATTCTGCTGAGTGTGTGTGTGTGTGTGTGTGTGTATACCAATGCCCCTCTCCTGGTGACAGCTTCTCCTTTCACTATGACTGTGTCTCCCTCCATCAGTGCAGGCCACACGTGATACTCCACCAGTGGCGCAGTGAACTCTGAATCGTAACTACGCCTGTACCTGAGGAAAAAAAGGAGAAATTAGGTTTATTAGAAAAGTTCTGTTTATACGTACGCATGTGTGTCTGCAATGGAAGATATTTATAGTGTTTGTCCATTGGACGGTGCAGCACAGTAATATAAGTGAACCCCAGACTTCTCCCTTAGTTCAGCTCAGGTTGATGAGTGAGTCCAGTGTTCATAGAACAGGGTTATATCTGTAAGCTTACATTCTGTTACACCCCTACTTACCCCTACTCGCCCGTACTCACCCCTACTCACCCTAAGCTTGAATTCTGTTGCACCCTTACTTACCCCTACTCGCCCGTACTCGTCCCTACTCACCCTAAGCTTGCATTCTTTTACACCCCTACTGAACCCTACTCACCCCTACTCGCTCCTACTCGCATTTACTCACCCTTATTCGCCCTACTCACCCCTACTCACCTTTACTCACTAATACTCGCCCCTACTCACCTTTACTCACCAATACTCACCCCTAATCTCTCCTACTCACCCCTACTCACCCCATTCGCTCCTACTTGCCCCTACTCACCTTTACTCACCAATACTCACCCCTAATCTCTCCTACTCGCCCCTACTCAACCCTACTCACTAATACTCGCCCCTACTCACTCCTACTCACCCCATTCGCTCCTACTCACCCCTACTCACCCCTACTCAACCCTACTCACTAATACTCGCCCCTACTCACTCCTACTCACCCCATTCACTCCTACTTGCCCCTACTCACCTCTACTCACCCTACTCACCCCTACTCACCCCTAATCTCTCCTACTCACCCGTACTCACCAATACTCGCCCCTAATCTCTCCTACTCACCCCTACTGACCCCTACTCGCCCCTACTCACCCCTACTCAGCCCTACTCTCTCCTACTCACCCCTACTGATCCTACTCACCCCTACTCTCTCCTACTCAACCCTACTGATTCTACTCACCCCTATTCTCTCCTACTCGCCCCTACTCATCCCTACTCACCCCTACTCAACCCTACTCTCTCCTACTTACCCCTACTGATCCTACTCACCCCTATTCTCTCCTACTCGCCCCTACTGATCCTACTCACCCCTACTCGCTCCTACTCACCCCTACTCTCTCCTACTTGCCCCTACTCATCCTACTCACCCCTACTCTCTCCTACTCGCCCCTACTCACCCCTACTCATCCTACTCACCCCTACTCACCCCTACTCACCCCTACTCTCTCCTACTCACCCCTACTGATCCTACTCACCCCTACTCTCTCCTACTTACCCCTACTCACCCCTACTCTCTCCTACTCGCCTGCCCATACTGGTCATGGAACTCCCCTGCTTCATGCCAGTCATGCTCACGTTGAGAGCTATTACCTGAAGTGCAACATAAGATAGCACATCAAATACTATCTCAAAGTGGTAAGGACAGTGTTATTAATTGATTAATACTGTATGTACAATGTCAAATTGTAGTCGTAAAACTTTCACTGGTATAAAAGATTTTAGAGCTTTGAGTCATGACTGATTGAGCTCCCATTTGCTACCTAGCTGGCGCTGGCTAATCCATTAATCAAATAGCGTAAGTAGCTAATGTAAGGTAGCAACTTAAAAAAATAATTTGCAGTAAAGCTTTTTTTTTTTGAGGAAAAATAAAATCGCTAATTTCAAAGATTTTCATCTATCTCTGACACCTGCACTAAGTTATAAATAACAACAAACTGCTGGATCATAGTGAGTTTAGCGAGCCACCCCATAATGCACTGTTCAATAGAAAAGTGCTATTAGTCCATCTAAACTTTTGTGTATACTGATGTTGAGGTTTTCATTCTGCACCATTTGTGACATGGTAGTGTGTGAAAATAACGAAAGGATGGATATCCTCTCACTTGATGTCATTGTAGAGTTCTCCATCAGAGCTAAAGGCGAGGTCTAGGGGAAGATCCAGCGTCTGCATGTCGAAGGCAATTCTACACATCTCTCTGATGAAACTACTGATGAGCATAAAGTCCACTTCTGGAGGGAAGGATATACGTGGGTTCACATTCATTGAGTTGATCACATCCTGCAACAAAGGGAAAACGGTAGTCTGACCGTTTAATTATGTGTGACATTTGCATCAGTGTTGCTATTATTGAAACATAGAATTAGCTATTTATGATTAAAGGTGCATTACATAAGATTAGTCCATTTTTCAAGATTAGATCTCTAATGGTTAGTAGGTGGGTTGGACATTTGAATGATTTTTTTTTTATCCTTGAACCTACTCCCCCATTCCCGCCCATGTTCCCAAAGCTCCGCCCCAAAATCTACAGTGGCTGACACAATTGACTGACAGCAGGTTCATCCAAACCCATGCAACCATTCTGGACAGAAGCCAGTTTTCCAAACAGTTACACTTAATTCACTTGTGCTGAGGCCACGGCTTAACCCATTTTTTTATTATGTTCGACATATTTTCCTGGTTATTTGTATAAGTATGTCATTTTAAAAATCAACTATTGCACCTTTAAGTGGTTAGGAAGGTGTGGAGTGGTCTCTCTTTATGGCAGTACTGTTACTTATTGCGTTTAGTGTTAGTAACTGCTGCGTGTAAAATACAGCCCCATCAGAGCAATATAATTGTTTGAGGAATAATTGCACATTAGTGGTCCCCAGAATGGTGCTGTTGGTACTAACCCTTAAACCTCTCCTTTTTAATTAAATGGTATTAGATAGAGGATAAATGGAGCACTGTACTCACAATGCTATTATTATATATTATGTGTAAAAAAAAAATCTTTAAAAGTAAGATGTTTAGGCCGTTGCCAAGGACATACACTAACACTTGTCTGCACATCGTAAAGGTCAAGGTTTCTGACGATGTAGTCCACTACGGCATCCTCCAGACTCTCAGGACCCACGTGTGTAGGAGAAAGAGTTTTCCTCACACGCAGCTTAAACTGACGATAGGCCAATTTAGCTGCCTGAAATGATTCCTGTTGGTTCAACAGTAAGGTCAATCAGTATTTATTCTTTATGCATCATTGTACTGTGACACATTATAGCAAATTAATTGTACTGACATGATGGCATTTTGATTTAATCTTTTAACATACCGTAGTTATTACAGCATAATACTAAGATGTTTATAATTAAATCTGAATAGAAATAAGAATATAAGCAAGAAATTTGACATAATTAGACAAAAGCAAACACGAAATTGATGCAAAAGTTTGACATTGCTGATAATGCCAGAGTAAAGCAGTAACAGTTGCTTCATACCACCGCAGCAATGAAGATGATCCTCTGCACTTTCTCCAAGTCGTCGATGTAGCGGCGGAGGAGGCTCTGGGCCTCCAGCCGTTCAATGGCGTACAGGTCAGAGAAGCGTGACACAAGCCGGGCATGCCGAGATGAGCTGGTGAGCTGGGCACGTGTAGGAGACTCGCTCCTCACAGGACTGCTGTTACGACTCCGCCGGGGAAGAGGACTGGGAGAACGACTCCTCACCAGCCTGAGACATGGAGGAAGTAAATCACCCAGTACTAAACAGTAGAATTTAGTTGCCAGTCTAATCTGTGACTAGATGAAGAACATGTTAGAATTTGAATTAGAACATTGTACAGATGATACCCAAGAGTGTGCGTGTGTGTGTGTTACCTTTCCTGTAGCATGGATTTTTCAGCAGTGAGAAATGTGACCTCATCTCTCAGTAATCTGACCTGCCTCTCATAGTCCTCCAGCACGTCCAGTTTCTTCTTATAGAGGTCCACCTGATCATAGGCCATCCGCAACCTACACCAACACACAACACACTTTAGTAATGGAAATCCTGGGCTAAAAAGTCTTCACATGTCTCAAAAGAATGTGCTTCAGAAAAGGAAAAAACATTCAACAATGAAGCTGGGGGGTGGGAGGCATGTTCTTCTCCTGACAGCTGCAAATTTTGCCCTTTTTTTAGGTGTACAATTACTGACTCTAGTCCTTCTGTTGCTAGACTTTCAGGCCCATTTCTACCCCATCCATCAGTGGAGTGGGTTCACAACTGATTGGATATTATTTGAATGTTGGACTATTCTAAGCATGGCATGACATGGTAGTATCTGAGGCACTGGTATCAGATATGGCAGCATCATTGATTGTTTTTAAACACTCTTAATGACACTAAGGAGATCATAATGATATCAGACCTGATATCAGGGATGAGGAAATGTAGATATATATAGATAATGTTTAGATAATAATGTATAGATAATGTGTCAAAATCTTACTCAATTAAAAGTGGAGGTATCCAGCCAAAAAAATGTTCTGGAGTGAAAGTAAAAAAAAAAAAAAAAAAAAAAAAAAGTTGCTACTTTTAAATGTACTAAAGTATTAAAAAGTATTAAAAATAAAAACTAAATGTTTCAAACAATGAATACTTTTCTAAAAGATGATTTTCATTTTAAACCAACTACAACGTTTTGCCTGAAAACTTCATTCAATCTGTATAAATTTGCTGGTCATCAGTAACACTATGCAGTTAGATAATGAATGAATTATTCAGAAGTAAGAGATCATGAAAATAATCAATATTTACCATTAGCTAGAATTTGACTTGCTGCCTAGATCATTTATCATTTAGCTCCTGGAATCGATGCTAGTCTAACCTGGCATCATTCAGACACACACAGCTAGCTCTAGCGCTAAATACAGTGTGTCACCAGTTTGTTTGTTTTTTTTTTTTTTTGGATACTGAACTGAAATGATAGGATGCTAAACTGAGCCCATTCGAATGACAATGACTCAATGAGAGAAGAAAAGACGTTCATGATTTGTAAATGAGTACTTTGAATGTCTAAATAAAAAGGTAAGAGTGTAAGTATTACTCAATAATACTCAAGTAAAGTATAAATACACCAAAACAATGCGTAAGTATAATAACAAAGTACAATCAATTACTCAAGTATTTTCCACCTCTGCCAGTTACACTCAGCACCACACACACTATCACGTCAGAGTCAGTGTTGTTCTGAGATTGATTCACCAGCCACTATGGTAGTCCTTGATGCATGGGGTAATGGGGAGCTGACGAATTGCAATAGATGAGTTAAAGTTACTAATTACTCACCAGCAAAATACATATATGGTAGGTTGCCACTGAGTGTACTGTATATACTATGGCAAGCATACATGAATGTCCAAGCACAATCCTATAAATATTAAGATCGAAGTGTGGCAAAAACGATGAACTTGCTTCTGAATTAATACAATAAATAGACATTGGGTGCAAAAATGTATTATCTTATCTAATATATCTACTTTTGTGTCCTCTGATTAGTGGAAGGCATGTAACTCACTCTGCTTTCAGGTGCAGTATCTCATCTTCTGTGGCAAGAAGGGTAGTCGCTGATCTGTTTTTGGTGGAGTCCAGTTCAATCTTAGCATCAGCAAGTCTGAGGACATATAAAATCCAGGCTTATATATGCTGTGACCTAATGCTACCATTAATCTATGCATCTAGTATAACTGAAACCATGTTTTGGGTAAGTGACACAAAGTAGCAGTGATTGCAGAAGTGCAGCTTGGTCTGCTAGGTAAGTGGAACTGATACTGACTGCTGTTTGACAGAATCCAGCTCTATGCGTGTAGAGCAGAGCTGGTCCTCAATCTTCTGCATGTCACTCTCATGGGACAACGACAGCTCACGGATCCTTCGCTCCTTCTCCACATTATCCTAATCAACACACACACATATACACGTACAGTACAGTATATTACACCCAGGCAGTATCCATGACACAAAGGGATGGCTCAAAAACTGCAAATACAATGAAATGATCCAAACCAGGTTCTGCACCAGCTAAGAAAGTACTTGCAATATTCAAGCACAATTTTGGAAGTTACCTGAATAAGATTGAGACTGGTGTCTGAAGAGACAGAGGCGCTTGCCATGGTGAAGCATGTACCAAGCCATGGCAGCAAGCGGGATTTAAGCGTGTCCACTCCTGCATAGTGACCGCCTTGGGCAGACAGCCAAAAAAAAAAAAACAGTAATGTTCCTGAGTTTATTACAATGGTGAAACAAATAGTGGGTAACACGAATATGCAAATTGCTTGTAGTGTCAGTGAAACCTGTGTTTAAAGAAGAAGGCTAAACATAATTCAAGTAAATAAAAAAAATAAAAGAGCATCATGCAGAGTCTAGAACATCTCATAAACTTAGTAAGGCAAAGCTTTGATTTTCACCAGGATTTGTACCTTCTTGTGCAGTAAGGTTGAGTATAGTGAACAGCTGCCCCTGGATATTTGAGGTGAGCTCCACTAGCTCACAGCACCGGTTCAGGTTCTGGTCACATGAGATCACCTGTGGGAACAGATCAATATGATCCAGTGCTGATCGGAGAAGTGTCTGACTCTAGTCAGTTAAATCAGCTAGTTAATATGGGACTAAAAGGCTGCACCTTTATCTGCTGCCGCAAGCAAATGTCACCCAGCCATCGGTCATAAGCCACAACATAGGGTCTTATAAGCTCTTTTGAGACCGCCAAACGGTTTTTAAATAGCTCTCACTTCAGTGAGTAAGTGACAGCCCTGCTGAAAAATGCATCTTGGTTTGATCAGCTACAGGCCGAGGTCATCAAGCCGGTAGACTACACTATACGGCCATAAGTACGTGGACACCTGACCATGACACCCATATGTGGGCCTTCCCCAAACTTTTTGGAGGCATATGATTGTGTAGTATGTTTTTGTTTTGTTTTTTCAACCCCACTGAACACCTTTGGGATGACTATTAAGAGCACAAGAGCCAGTCAGTGTTCCAGTTCATCCCAAAGGTGTTCAGTGGGGTTGAGGTCAGGGCTCTGTGCAGGACACTCGAGTTCTTCCACTCCGACACAAAAACATACTACACAGTCATGTGCCTCCAACAAGTTAGCGGAAGGCCCACATACTTATGGCCATATAGTGTATGACAGCTGATAAGTTATTTTGATCAACAACTGTTTGATTTTTTTTTAAATGTTGTTGTGTTACTTTCTTTATAACAACTTGTCTACAATAACATTAATTAACAGTAATTCATTTCTACCAGCACTTCCCATAGGCTGCTACAGGAGTGTATGAGAGAGTATAGAAGTAAAACTGCTGCAACTAAGCAAAACTGTGGCTTATATTTTTATTTAATTGTTCCTGTAACGTGCTTCAAAATCCTAAGTTGTACATCTGCTTTTTTTGGTAAAAATATGCGGTGTGTACACAGAGCAGACTGTGTGAGGACTTTACAAGTCCAGACTCATTCACTACCGAGTCTGAGGCATGGAGGTTGGCTTTACTGAAACCCTGGATGGTTGTGTGGCTGCCCTGACTACAGGTGTCCATAGCAACCTAACTTTGCCATTAAATCCAAACATTCCATTGTAAAGTTTGTTGGTTTTTGTCCAGTTGGGACTTTCGGTGTAGTTATATCTTAATAACTTGTTATAGCCTCTAAATGCATTAACTATAAGTAGACTAAACACCTTGTAACTCCAACACAATGCTTTGTACCATATCAGATCAGACTGTAATCACACACCTTTAAGACTTGACCACTTAGCCTACATGGTGAGTTAACCTTAATATGGTGTGAATGCCATTAGTGCATGAACTTACATGATAGTCTTTGTACCAGGTTTCTAGTTTTTGCTGCAGGATGCTGTAGGATGAAGTGTTCACCAGCCTCCGCAACGTGTCTGCCATATTACACAGTATCTAACTCGCCTTTAATCTTGTTAAAGACTTCAGGATGTCCCAGAGCAAAGCACTGCACTTCTTAATCCGATGCAAGTCTGCACGACAGCTGCCCTCCTGCCTTTGTACACACACACACACACACACACACACACACAATCCTGCACTTGCCGTTGGATAGGATGCTACGGACGCTCTTTAGTTGTAGCAACAGTGTTAATTGTCCCACCCCCAGGCTCTGAGTGCTCAAAGTTGTCCACTTCCTGAGAGGAACTTCAGGCCTGTAGTGTTGTAAAGAAGACGCTGTTATTGTAGAGCGGGTGTTAGATGTCGGAGTTTGTTTACATGTATGTGGTGGTGTGTTGTTTAGTCTAGTTCCCCTGCTAAACTGCAAAAGTAACTGGTGTGTGAAGATCTCTTTCAACTACATAAACGTTACAGTTAAACCTATAAGGATTGTGATGTGTTACTTAGTTGTAGTAGGATAGGTATTTTGGGACAGTTTTGGAATTTCCACTTTGTCTAAGCTTTCTTGCCATTAATAAAACAAAATCCCCATCACATGATACATTTCAGAAATCTTCACGCTGAAGGGAAAGTTTATACCTTTTCCTATTGTAAAGAACCAAGGCTCACCCTTTTGTCAAGAGCAACTGAAAGCCATAATTTAATGACATGTTTGGTAATCTGGGACACATATTTTCATCCTCAAGCCTCAAAAAAAAATGCTTAACACATTATTTATTTGTACCATACTTATTTATGGCACTAATAAATCAAATTTCAATAACAGGACTCAGTCCACTGTGATTACACAATATTAAAGAATATGTTGAATATTAAATTTTTCAAGAATAATTCTAATTTTAGAGCCTACATTTTTAGTGTTCATTGATAGAAGCCTTTTGGGGTCTCATAAAAATGCTGATGTGGACAAAAATGCTGAGTTTGACACCCCTGACTTAGCTACATAGGGCTTAGTTGTATATATAAGCTGGGTAAGTGGCCAGTGAGTGTATATACCATGGTAAGCATATACAAATTTAAAAGCACACCATTGTAAAAAAAAATCTAAATGCTCCAAGCATGATGAATTTCTCCTAATCTTGCATTTGAATTAATAGAACAAACTGACATTTGGTACAAAATGCATTACCTTATATGATATATAATGCAAAAAGTAATAAAGCCTGTATGTACTGAATATGACCAAAAGTATGTGAACACCTGATCATCACACTCATATGTGTTTGTTGAACATCCCATTCCAGATTTAATCCCTTATTTGCTGTTTTAATAACCTCCACTCTTGTGGGAAGGCTTTCCACTAGATTTTGGAGTGTGGCTGTGGGGATTAGACCATTCTTGTCAGGCGATGAGGCCTGGCACATAATCGGTGTTCCAGTTCATCCCAAAGGTGTTCAGTGGGGTTGAGGTCAGGGCTCTG